>NC_140505.1:159451558-159509058 GCF_964339955.1 Pipistrellus hanaki
AAGGTTGCCTGTGGGTTTTGGTTGTGCTTGGTTTGTGAGAGATAAGAAAACATGTGGTTGCTATGCCACATGTATTGGTGCCTGTGAACATCACACCAGTTTCTTTTTAGAGTGGCTGGAAAGTTTGATCAAAATCAAATTAGATTGCTAGTGTAGCTTTTAAGAGCGGTAATGTAGAGGTCTAAATAGATCACCTTAAATTTCTTAAGATAATTAAAACATCTATTTGTATACAGTGAAATAACAGATAAGTGAAAATAACTCAATGAAAAGAGTAAACATTAATTTTTAAATCACTTAATTCTCCATAACAAGTTACAAGACAGGGATGTAGGTAATATGTTTTTATTTGAAACTTTTATGAGCTATTAATCTAATAAAACATTTAATGATACATAAATAGGCACAGTGACTAAGGAAGACCTCATTTGGACTCTTCTGTATTTTCTGGGTAATATAGTTTTATGATTTTTCATTTGGCTTGAATAATTTTGTCAACTTGATTCTTCTCTGCATATTTATAGAAACTACTGGAGGCCCAATGCATGAAATTCAGGTCTAATGGATGATCAGGGCCAGTCTGTGGGGCAACCAGCGAGGCGACAGAGATGGGGAGGGTGGGCACAGCCCATCTTAGTAGCCTGATGGTCAGTGCACATCATAGTGACTGGCCATTCCACTGGTTGTACTGCCAGTCAGTCTATTTGCATATTAAACTTTCATTATATAGGACTAGAGGACTGGTGAATGATATTTGTGTACTGCGGGGAGGTCCTCAGCCCAGCCTGTGCCCTTTCACAGTCCAGGACCCCCCAGGGATCGAGATAAGCTGGAACTCAGACATGCCTCTGGCAGCCCAGCACTCTCACAGTCCAGGATCACCTGCCTGCCATGGAGGCAGAGAGGCTTACACCACCTCTGCTGTGCTCACCAGCTGTGAGCCCGGCTTCTGGTGGCTCAACCAGAAGCTGGCTTGCTTCCTCTTAGAACTGGCCCTGCCCCCACACACTGGTGGTGGGAGCAGAGGGGGCGCGGATGGAAGGGGGGCGCGATCTGGGGCCAGGCTGGCTATGGGGGGAGGGGTGCTGTGGGAGGTTGAGGCACTATGGTCGCACCCTGTCCAGCCTCTGTGGAGGCTCCAGGAGCACGGAGCTGCGGTCTCTCCCAGCTCCATCTCTGTGGAAGGAGGAGCCAGGGTGCTGGATCAGGATGGTCATGCCTGGCCTGGCAGAGCAGATTCCTTGACCCCGCCCCCCACCCACTAGTCATTCAGGAAGGTCATCCAACTATCTGGTCTAATTAGCATATTATTCTTGTATTAGTATAGATTAATTCATTCTTTACCTCAAAAGGGGGAAGGCTAATTCATTTTTACCCTCTCTTCCTTGTTTTAGCATTTAAAATTGTAGTCCCCATCACCAAAGAGAGAGTTTTAGAATTCTTAAGACCAGGAGAGTAAGCTTAAATCTTGCTCCCTTTCATCCATTCACCCCAAACCATGGGCTTTTACATGTGGCTACTTGAAGGAACAAATGCTCAAAGACTTCTCATGCTACAAAACAACTCATTTTGGATAAAAGTCATTTTTAATGTATTCATGCCCTTAGAGTAATTAAAGGAAAACTTTAAACATTTTAATATAAGGAAGAAAAATTTTAAGGTGAGTCCAGAATATAGAGGACTGTACCATAAGCTATCACAAAAGCTTGGCTTCCCCAGGGGCCAAATACCAATACCAACATTATTGGATCTGAGAATAAGCTTTGGATGGATAACTCATGAGGTGTATGGTTCCCTCTTCATACATACACACTTATGCTATAGTAACAACAACAACAAAGCCCAGATATTAGTGATATAAATTTCACTCATATTTATGTCCCTTGTGTGTCAGCAACAGTATTTTCCACATTCTCTTTAATCCAAGATCAAACAAGGTTTAAGGATCATCTCTGGCCTGGGGCATGGTAGTCTAATGACAGACAGAGAAAGGTTATAGCAGAAATATGTGATAACTCTTAGGGTTTTGTTCAAAGTTGCACCCATCTTTTTCTCTTATTTAATAGGCCAAAGCAAGTCATATGACCAAGCCTGAGATCAAGTGTCATGAGAAGTGAAATCCTATCGCGTGAACTTTACCACAGGGCCTTAGATGTTCACGTTTAGTAGTGGCCTTGAAAACCTAACAGAATCAAGCAAACAGTCTCAGAGGAGGGTATCTATAATTTGGTTTTCCAAGATCCCCACAAATTAGATGAAAGAAATATATACTCAAATTAAAAATTGCAGAACACACAAAAAAGCAATCCATAAAGAATGAGAGTCAAGAGAAATACTGACGTATTTAGCTTATACTCCAAGGACTTCACATATTGAAAATGACACATAAACAATATAAAAATATGCATGAAATGCTTAGGAAAATAACTCACAAAATCACAGAATGAACAAGCATCTAAAATTCTCAAAAATTGATAGGATTATTTTAAAAGGAGCTCAATAGAAATTAATTCTATGATAGTTGGAAATCAAAGTTCAACAAATGACTAGCTCTGGCTTCTCCTTCCAAAGATTAGATTAACTACGTACCTTAAATACTGAGAAAACCAGGCAAAACACATTAAAGCAGAGTACCCAGGCTTGGGATAGTAGGCAGTTCAGTGTTCTCTGGGAGAAAGGCAATGAATAAAGAGAGTCCAATGAATGTCCCATCTCCCTGTCTGGAGAGAGGGGGGAGTCCAGGAAGAGCCTGATAGTCTTTCTAAATTGAAGAGACATAAGAAATTTCAGGAATACCGAGGCAGGTTAATAGATATATTTTCAGAACAGTGCTGGAGAGGACAGATTTGCAAAGGAGAGAAAAAGAGAAAAACCAACATGCTCTCTGGAAATCTGCAGAGGGTTTTCTGAGATGTCTTAGATGAACAGTGATCCCTGCACATGCATGGAAACTGCTGAAGCCAGGTGAAGGATCTTCAGAAAAGAGCTAGAAGCAATGCTAAGCCCCAGTTCTCACGTGGGGCTAGGAAAATATGTGTCCTTAGCAACCAAAATGTTGTAGACACTCCTAGCAAATGGGCCATTGGATATAGCCTTTGGGAAGTATAATACCTTAGTAGTGGAATCAAATTAATTTTAGGCTGATCGCTATTCTAAACCTGATCTAAATAAAGTTTTAAAGCACTATTTAAAGGATCAAGCTGTTTCCAAGTTTAAAAAGTGCATTCCAGAATAAGCCAAAATAATATTTAATGAGATTACAGAAAGTAAGAGCAAAATTCAATTTTTTATACAATTAAAAATTAATATGCATATAATGAAGCAATAAAATATAATATGTAATCAGGAGAAAAGTCAATCAATAAAAACCAAACCCAAAGTAGCACAGATGTTGGAATTAGTAGACAAAGATGGTGAAACAGCTATTACAAATACGCTCCATATGTTCAAGAGTATGATGAGAAAATGAATGGAAGATTTTTTTAAAGTTCAAAAATGAACTTTTAGAGATTAAAAGTGTAATATTTGAGATGAAAAATATACTTAATGGGATTAAGAACTGCAGATAATGAGATTAGTGCATTTAAAGACAGCATTAGAAACTATTTAGGAAAAAGAAACAGAAAAAAATACATAACAGATAGAGTATCAGTGAGCTGGGGCAGGGGTTAAAGAAGGCAGGGAAATTATTTGAACAAATAATGCCCACAAATTTTCAAACTATTTTTAAATATATTTTATTGATTTTTTACAGAGAGGTAGGGAGAGGGATAGAGAGTTAGAAATATTGATGAGAAACATCAATCAGCTGCTTCCTGAACACTTCCACTGGGGATGTGCCCGAAACCAGGATACATGCCCTTGACCAGAATTGAACATGGGACCTTTCAGTCCACAGGCCAACACTCTATCCACTGAACCAAATCAGTTAGGGCTCAAACTATTTTACAAGCTATAAATTTATATAAATCTAAAAAGCTCAGTGAATGCCAAGCAAATGACACATTATCAAATTGCTGATATAAATTTCACAAATTGCTAGTGGGGATTTAAAATAGCACAGTCCATAGAATGTTTGAAAGTCAAGAATGAAAAAAGACATAACAGGCAAATACCAATCTAAAGAAATCTAAGGATCTATATCAGTATCTGAAAAATAGACTTCAGCCAAAAAGCATTCCTAGGAATAAAGAGGGCTGCTACATAATGATAAAAGTTTTTATTTTAATGATAAAAGTTTTATTTCTCCAGAAAGATAGTGCCATTCTAAATTAGAATCCACCTATTAAAAGATTCTCCAATTACATGAAGTAAAACTGATAGATCTAAAAGGAGAAATTGTGAAATAAACCATCCTTGTGGAAGACTTTATTTTACGTGTCTCTCTCAATAATTGGGAGGTTAAGTAGGTACAATATTATTAAAGATACAGAATACTTGGAAAAAGTGAAAGGCATAGTCTAATAGGAATTTTAGAACCCTGCATCCAATATTTAGAGAATAAGTATGCTTCTCAAACACATATGCACAGATATATTTTTTAAATTGGTTATATACTAGATCTTATATCTCAATAATTATTGTAGAATGTTGTATCATAAAGTATTTATTGAAAATAATATAATTAACTTAGAGATCAATAACAAATATAAATAGAACCTCAAATATCCATAGATATATTGACAGTCGTCTAAATAATCTAGAGGCAGAAAAACAATTTTGGAGCATGGCAAATTTGTAGAAATAAACATGAGTTCTTAGAACTTACTGGTAATAATAATTTATTTTTTTATTTTTTATGTATTGATTTGAGAGAGAGAGAGAGAGAGAGAGGAAAAAAACAAAACAAAACAGTTTGTTCTTCCACTTATTTATGCATTCATTGGTTGCTTCTTGTATGTCTCTGACCAGAACTAGAACACACAACCTTTGATACTTGGATGGGTGGACTAACTAACTGACCTACCAACCAGAGCTTAAAAATTTTGACATACTGCCCTAACAGATTTGGTTCAGTGGATAGAGCATTGGCCTGTGGACTGAAGGGTCCTAGGTTCGATTCCAGTCAAGGGCATGTGCCTTGGTTGTGGGCACATCCCCATTAGGGGGTGTGCAGAAGGCATCTAATCAATGATCCTCTCTCATTGATGTTTCTAACTCTCCCTTTCTCTTTCTTTCTGTAAAAACCAATAAAATATATTAAAATATTTTGACATACAACTGAAATAGTTATCTCCTGTTTAATATTAATTTCTTACATATCAATAAAGAAATAAAAGCAGGTCACTGTCCACTTAAAATGTTGGAAAAATAATAATAGACTCAAATGCAAAAAGAAAAATATTTAAAAGGGATAATAAGTAGTCATACTGAAAAAAGAAAGACATAATACATATAATAAAAATATAAATAATACTATAGCAAAGATTAAAATATACTAAAATACTATGAATGTTCGTTAATAATTTTATTTTAAAAATAAAAAAGTAGAAATATTCTTAGTAAAAAATAGAATTTATAGAAACTTCAATAAAAATGTTTTACAATCATTAGTGAACGTATACAGTGGTTCTCAACCTTTCTAATGCTGTGACCCTTTAATACTGTTCCTCATGTTGTGGTAACCCCTAACCATAAAATTATTTTCATTGCTACTTCATAACTGTAATTTTGCTACTTTTAATGAATCATAATGTAAATATCTGTGTTTTCCAATGATCTTAGGCAACCCTGCTAGCAGTTCTCCACCTGTGGGTTGCAGGTAGGATGAGGAAGTTAGGGCAAGGTCACACAACAGGTTGAGGAATTAGTGCCTTATACTCTAAGGCTAGAGAACTATCAAGCTTTTGAAAGTGGGGAGATTTGCATTTTAGGTACACCTGATATATGAATAAAAATTGAATTTTAAACAAGATTAGTAGGAGAGAGAGATTAAGATATTTAAGTTATAATTGGAAATAGGTAGGAATAAAGATTGAGGGATGTATTCAATAAACAGTTATCAACTTGATAATTGACTAGAATCTATCAGTGTTTCCCAAACTTTTGACATATGTGTACCCCTTCTATAATTTCCGTAATGCTGAGCACACCTCATACTCATGCGAACGTAGAATTAGGCGCAGCTAAGCACGGTGCAGTGCATATCCCCACCAAACTCTGGTGGAACAGGTACCCCCACCAAACTCTTCCCGTACCCCTGGGGGTACGCATACCACACTTTAAGAAACACTGGACTAGATGATTTCTATATAATATCATTCTCTAAAATTGTCTGGCATATGAAAGGCAACATAATAAATCATTGAATGTAAAATTGAGAGAACGAATGGCTGTTTTTCATATGTATTCCATGGAAAATTAAAGGGATAGAATTTGACTGCACTTAAGCTCAGTTCTGATATCTATGTGAGCCAACAATTAATTTATTTTATATTCTGAAGTATGCAATTATAATTCAGTGTGATGAATAAAATAATGCAGATATGTTCTCTCCCCCAAACTGGGGCAGGTCAGGGACATGAATAAAGATTCAGGGGCCAGGGAAATCTTCCTTGAGAGAGTGAAGCTTGAACTGAATGTTCTGTGATGAGTAGGAAGTAGGCAGTGAAATTAATTAATCAAGTGACCCAACTTGAGATAGTAACTAAATGATTCAGAAGACTGTAGGTGTCTAAACTCGATTGTATCCATGTTGAATTTGAAGACCTTGTGAAATAAACAATATACTACATGAATTTGGATACATATATATGAATAACAAAAAGCAGTTCCTCCAAAAAGCTTCAGAAGAACAGAGAAAGACCAAATATGAGGTAGATGCACTCAATGAAAGAAGCCGTAGGCATGAATGAGTTTACAGAGCTGAGCAGGGCTGTTGAGCACAGGACATTGTGGACACACTCATTCATAATGTCAGCAGGAGTTGGAGCTGACTCAACAGCACATAACACACACACCTGAAACACAAGCTCCTCTGTGTGTATGTAGTTACACCTGTAGGAGGAGAATGCTGTAGCCAATCTGGTGGTAGAAGAGAAAACAAAGACTACTTATGCATTAGGAAAGATTAAAGAAAATTTGATCTAAATGGCATGAAAACTAAAAGAATATTGACATTGACTTAATAACTAACATCAAATATTAGAGGAACTGGTTTCATTTATATAGAAGGGAAAACAGAAGAAAATGAGCTTAATTCCACAGCTTAGGGATTCTTTCAGGTAAAATTTTTCTGAAAGATATGCTTATGAAATACTGGAAAAGATAAGGAAAGTTGTACAAAATTTCCTGATCTTTATGAAATGGATATATTCTCTTTGTTTAGTTATTAATTTGACATGTTTATTGAACAACTTTTCTTTTTTTAAAAAAATATGATTTTACTGATTTTTTAGAGAGAGAGGAAGGGAGAGGGATAGAGAGATGGAAACATAGATGAAAGAGAAACATCAATTGGCTTCCTCCTGCACACTCCCTACTAGAGACCAAGCCTGCAACCCAGGCATATGCCCTGACCAGGAATCAAACCAGTGAGGTCTTGTTGCCTAGGTCAACACTCAACCACTAAGCCACAGTGGCTGGGCTTGAACATCTTTTTTTTCAGGTAGTCCTTCTACCTGAATGGTATAGTTAAAAACTATAAATTAGAGATATGCAATCCGTGCTTAGTGGATCTTACAGTATCATGAAGATATATCTTGCATGACTGTGGGTATATTGAGATGTGTTTTTCTAGTTAATGATGGAATTATTCACACAAAATGGAAAATGTGAGACCCAGCTGATGGCAATTACTTATGCAGTGGTTAGCAGAGGATCTCTGATAACTTTCTAAACTACTGGAAAATAAGTAAGGAAAGAGAAAGGTATAGAATGTAAGTGAGGCCTAAGATATCACTAGTAACATAGACTTTAGACCTGTTCATGCAACTTTATAGCCACTCACAGTTTGTTATTTAAGTGTTTTTATTATTATTATGTAGTCATGTGAATCTGATCAAATTATTTTACACTAGAACAAGTCACTATGTTGCTCATAAAAATTGCATAAGTAAAATGTAAGATATGCAGTGTTTCCAATACTGAGAGTATATCAAAATCATTTGATGAACCAGAGAAGTTACTTCCAGATTATTTAATGACACATTAGAGTTGGAAGCTGGTCATTAATGTTGTCTTATGTCTAAAAATAATTTTCTAAGTTCAGCTCAGTACGAGAGGTGACTAAATATCATGTTATAATTGAGATGAGAACTATATCATTGTATTGTTGAACTGGTGATGTCAATCCATTCTACTTCACAGCCCCAAAGGGCCGCATAAAAGGCACTTGAAAGCATATTTAAGTATAGCATCAGCATAATTGTAACCAAACAGACCTACAGAAAGGGTTTGTGTGGGGGGGACTGAAGGTCCAGCTGTTCTGGAAGGATTATCAGGGTTTAATGGAAAGCACAGATGGAACCAATACTATTGTCTAGAGTATTCTAGGGCAGAGGCTAAAATGTGAAAGGTGATCAGTAGCAGGCTGACTGTAGCACAGAACAATACGTTTTTTGTTGAGATTGAAAAAAAAAAATGTGAGCAGACTCTGCCCAGTAACACTGATTCAGAGGAAATAGTCCCCAGTGCTTCGTTTTAGCCATTGTAGAGATGGTCATATGTGGTCTGCAGCTATAAGTGGTTCTTTCTGAATTATTGGAGACAGAGCCTATTATTCTGGGTGTTTAGGCAGTTTTACTGGACATGGACCATTGCAACCTTATAAGCTCTCTATTGTGTGACTACTAATTTAGAGTGCTTCCATGAGCCAGCTACAAATCCCATGGCTTCCGTGAGTGAATGAGTCATGTGAAAAATAGACTCTAACTATGCAGTCTCTCGTTTGTTATTTAAGAATTTAGATATATTTAAGATTCTATGGATTCCTTGTGGAAAGTCCAGTTGGCTGAAGTCAATGAGAATGTTATTTTCTTTTAAAATCAACTCATCCAAAAAAAGTTCTCTTGAAAAGTAATACTGGCATTTTTTCTTCTATGCTCAGTGGAAAAAGGGGGATATGTTGTTGGATGTGGGCATGCATTTCAGAAGCCCCAATAATTTTGATCATAAGTTAGTTTACCTTAGGTTCACAAAATTCTACCTTGAAAACCTACCATTGTTCCTTAATAACTACAGATGTAGACCTAGATACTTTTAAAAATATATGTATTGTATCGATTTTTTATAGAGAGGAAGGGAAAGGGATAGAAAGTTAGAAACATCGATGAGAGGAAAAACATCAATCAACTGCCTCCTGCACACCTCCTATGGGGGATGTGCCTACAACCAAGGCACATGCCCCTGACGGGAATCAAACCCAGGACCCCTCAGTCCGCAGGCCGACACTTCATCCACTGAGCCAAAATGGTTACGGTCTAGACACTTTTTTTGAGGTCAAGTGGCAATTATATATATATATATATATATATATATATATATATATATATATATATATATATATTTTGTGTGTGTGCGTGTGTGTTTGTGTGTGTGAAAACATATGTAATAATGCTGATTCATTGAACCTCTGTACAATAATATTTGCACATGCCCAAAATCAAACAGTAAAGTAAATCTCCAGTAACAAACTGAGTTGACAATGGGTCCTGGGTAATGATGCTAACCTCATCCCAGGGCCCTCTTTTTCACACAGACTGCCTATAAATAGAAATTATTTTTTAAATGTCTGTGGATTTTGTTCTGATGGAAAAGCACCTGGACATGGTGAACTATCTTTTATTTACTGTTACAATTTTCAATAGTAATGTACCTGTTTTCATATTTTTTCCTATTCTATATCAATAAAAAATAACTTTTGGGAGGCGTAATGACATCTTGAGGATGGCAGAAGGGGACTCCCCATTTTGCTACTGCCCTATTCATAGAAACAACTAGCCAGGTAATTAATGCAATGTTACAGGATACAGAAAAGATATGTCATATGCTTCTCTCAAAAGAGAATTTGTATTTCTGTGAAAGCAATTGATACTTGAACCATTTCCTAGTTTTCTTTTGAATAATTAAAATCAGTTTGAGAGCCCAGTATTTGTGAAGTTTGAATGGCATTAGAGAGTCGCCAATTGGCATTGCCTGGTAGTTCTACTATTTGTTTCAGTTTGGAGTGGGGGAATATTTTTGTATTCTGGGAGAAGCTGTTCTAAAATATGTCATCCATTTCACATTTTCCCTTCTTAAGCTGGTATTTTTATGCAATACAAAAATAAATAAATAAAACACTTACTGGGGCTTCAGGATGGTCATAATATCAGAAAATTGGTCCTTATCCAAATTAACCAGGAAATGGCAAGGATATAGACCATTTTTTTTCATTCTGAATTTAATATCTGGCTCATTTTTTAGGCATAAATTTTGCACTAAATTGAGCTATTTTCATTCAGAAGAACTTGATTCTATTTTGGCATTCTCTTTTTATAGCCTATACTCAGTTCTACAAATGTTTGCTCTCTATTATAGGTGATTTCAATACCTGGATTAAAGAATTAGAAATTAAAGCAGGCTTATATTATATTGTAAATGGATTTCATTCCTAGAAGAAATTTAATTCTGTGACTGTTGTGTAGAAGATATTGTTCTCGATTTTTATTTAGAAGATATGAAGACTCTAAGTTGTATATTATTCCACATTAACATCCATATGACTTTATAGTAATTGAGCTTGTGATTCTGTTAATTACATAGATGCAATATTGTGTACTATTTCATCAATAGCATTAGATTTTGGTACTGAGAAGTAATAACACAGGAAGGTGTTAAACCACTGATTTTCATATTGTGACAGAATCTCATGGGGTCCATGGAGTTCCTCCAGGGGTTGCCTGGAATGGGATCATGGCATTGAGAGCAGAGGGATTCTGGTGGGTATGGGCGAGCCCCAATCTCCATGCGAAAAATTCATCATTAGAGTTCTACATTAGATACTTCTAGGGAAAGAGATTTTTGTACCTTGAACAAATATTTGAACCCAGTTTATTTAAAGTAGACTGACATAATTCAGGGGGTAAGTGACGTAAACATAAAGAACCCCTTGCCAGTATATTTTACTGTATGATTGTCACTTGCTCATTAAAATATATAGACAGGCACAATTAAAACTTTAGATTGCCAAAATTGTCAAATCCTATTTTCTTTGCTTCTTGATAAAGGACTTATCTTTATGTCCCTCTAAGATCTTCTCTGAGTAGAAGGCGTCTTTATCATAAATTAGGATGTTTCTAACAGTGAAATTATAATTTCTGTATCCTTTTCCCTGAATACTTTTTAAAGTAAGAGTGTGAGAATAAGAAGAAGAAGAAAAAAAAAAAAACTCTGGGAGAGAAAGGAAGACTTCTTTCTTTTAGGATCACCTATTTTCATCTCCTATCACCCTTTGCTACTTACTGTCCCAGTTCATCATTGCCTGCTTTGTTTCTGAGGAGCTTCCAAGACCTCTGAAGTATGATACAGGGCCAGTCTACTAATTGTTTGTGCTTATGAGACATAGTTGAGGGAGATGAAAATTTCAATATACATGCATTTTTACACAGGTGCATAAATTATGTAATTTTGTATCTCCAAATGTGTTTTTATAGTGACATCCTTGGCACCCCTACTTTTTGTTTTGATAAATTAAAATTAATATTTTACAAAATAACAATACAGAGCCAACTTTAACAGCCACGATTATGGGAATCACCTTCAGCTCTTTAAAAAAAAAAAAATTAACTATGTTGAATGAAGATTGACCTTAGGCCAGCTGCACTGTTAGGAAGTCATGTAATTTAGATGATAGATGAGATCACCCACAGTTCAGAAGCCTTTACCATCGCTTTAAGCACTACAGGGGAGTTGGAAGGAAGAGTTTGAACTTAAACTTTTGATTTGCAGTTCTTTGTATTAACTATCATTACATTAAATGCATTTACCCATAGGCCTATATTTCCAGACACACACAAAATCTCATGTACTTCTACAAATATGCAAATGTGTAATTGAAAGAAGTGAACAAATGGCAGATCTTATTAAAGGAAAATGTGAGGTTTATCAATTTCAGTAGGATAGATATGTTAAAGATCCTGAAAGGAAGCACTGAGCGGAGCAATACTAGAAAGTTCCGGCTGCTCTAGTAGCTGCCTTTATGTAAGACAATAGATCTTGTGAATATCCCTCTTTCTCTCCAGGCAGCTAGCTAGTCTGGTTAACCGAAATTGTTGAGTAATTGTTCTGTGGTTGAGAACAAAATGCTGAATTAAACTGTTCCCAGCACAATAATTGTGTGATTATAGCATTTATGTTGCTGGCCAAAGGAACAGTCATTAGGTTTGGAAGACTTACCAAAACCACAAGTACAAAAAAAAAATGCAAATCACATGTAAATTGCTGTTTAATACCTATAGTGGCTTAGAAATGGAACTAAGAGTAGAGCACAATTTTAGTTAAGAGAGAGGAACCTGGATGTCTTCATTATACATGGAGTATAATATTGAAACTAGGGAGATGTTAAAAATGCACTTTCTTGATGTTTTTCCCTTTCTGCACTCCTTGTATTCCGTCATGCACTTATTTCTCTCATATCTCCTCCTTATCCTAACTTCCACCCATCTTTCTTAACTCCTTGTTAACTTCAATATTTTTAACTCTGTTCACCTGTTTGAAAAGTCCATTGTTTTATTTTCCCCTACTCAAAATTATGTAGTGAAAAGGACTTACAAACCAATGGGGTGTTAAGGTCAATGCAGAAAAAAGATTTAATAAGAAAACTGTCAGCAAATACATGCAAAATGTCAAGTAAAAACCAGTTGCTAATAAAATTGAAATACTATTATTTCTTTTCATTCTGAACTATTATGCTTCTATTGCTGATAAATGCATGCACTGAAATATCGTGTTTTTTTCCTAATGTTACAGCTTTCTGCAATTTATAGACTAAAGTCTCCTTTTGATAAGGATCAGGTCTTGCTAAAAATGTGCAGTATTGATAACCACATGTGAACTTTAGGAGAAGTAGCTACTTCTATGCAATATTAACTGTGCTAAGACTAATAAATAAAAAAGAATAATCTTGAAAGATGAACCAGCTAATAAGAAAGTGATAGTTGCACTGGCATTTTTCTAGATCAGTTATGAAGCTAATTCAAGGGTGTGAACAAAGATTTTTACAAAAGTTATATAACTCCAGTGTATTTCAGCTTTAAAATAATACAACAAATATAATGAAGAATAATCCCACTGGCAGAAAGAGCAATCATACAGAAGACAGAATATCTGAAAGTCTGAAAATTATGCTATGCATCTCCCTCTGTAGTAATTAGAAATATGTATTTCTCGTGATTTACACCAAAATTAGGGCTTTGTTTTTTGTTTTTTTTTACCTACTCGTATATCATATTGGAGAATTTACTTCCTTTATATATTTATGTAAAAACTGCCACAATAATTATTTAAAATTAGTCCTTATAAATTATTTCAAGCTGTAATTATGGTTCTAATAAATATCAAAATATGCAATTATAGTTTTACCCATAATATGCATAATTTTATTCTTTTGAAAAGTGTGTTGAGCTCAGAAAGTCAGTTAAATGACATTTTCTTTTAAAAGATTAGATCAACTTTCACTTTATGTACTGCTAATACCTTATCAATTTCATTTCTAAAATTTTCTTCAAATTTTAAAAGAAAACATTTTATACATACCATGTATGGTTTTTCAAACATCTAAAATGACTTTAGTCTTTTTTGTCATTTCAAAGAATAAACTCTTGTAGAAAGTTTAATATACAAGTTTAGAGTTTAAATTCTTTATGTGTGATGTTTGGTGAGGAAAAAAAAATCCACAAACATATCGGCTTTAAATTTAATCTTCTTGATTATTTTTTCCAATAGTGCAAGCTTCAAAATGCACAGGTTTTGTGTTTCTAACCATTACATGTTATTAAATAACCTCTAATTCCTGCCAACCACCCACACATTAATTAGAACAAACACAGCAATTTTAATGATCCCACTTGTCAATGGTAAACACATTCAGAAAATAAAGATCACATTTCAGTAATGAAATTACATTTTTCTTAAAAATATAAACTTAATTCCCAGGTAAATATTGCACTCTTTTTTTTTTTCTTTAACATGCCTCATAAACCTGAAGTTAAACAGTACCACTCACTCAAAAGGAGAAATTGTTACTTTTGGAGTCCATTATTAAAAATCAATATTTTTACTACTCATCTGAAACCAACTGCTTTCATCATAATTTTGCAAAGTACTAAATCTCTGAAATTGTTGAGTCTTGCTTTATGACTTACTGTGTGGACAATTTTTATATTTTGTTTGTCTTAAAAGTGTTTTTATTCTGTAATTATCAGATGCAGAATTCTATAAGTGTTCATTAGATTAAGCTTTATAATTGTATTGGCCAAACTTGCCAATATCCTTACTAATTTCTTGTCTACTGGAGATGTTAATAATTTTAAAAGTTATGCTAATATGGCCCATGATATTGAGGTTTTTTATTTCAATATTTGCTATATAAATGAGACTTGCAGTAAATGCATTAAGTTTAAAATTATTAAATCTTCCTGATGAATTGAAAATTTTGTTGTTATTTCTGGAAACTTGTACTGAGAATAATCCTTTTTTGTGGTCAAACCTAATTTGTCTGAGACTAAAATAGGTAATATAGGCTTTTTGTATATTTTTTACTTGGTTTAATATTTGCCTGATATATTTTCCCACTCTTTGCCATCCTTTTTATGCCATGATGTTGTATCTCTCTTATAAACTAGAGCTGGATTTTTTTGTAAAAATTAAATCTGTCGGTCTCTGTTTTTTAACTTATGAGCACAGTCTACTTACATTTATTGTGATTAAACTTAAGTCTGTTGTTTTATTCATGCTTTCAATTTGTGCCATATTTTGTAGGTATCTTTTTCCATTTTTTATTTTTTATGTATTAATTTTTAGTTTTCTCATATCATTTTTTCTCTATTGGTTTAGATATTATCTACTTTATTTCCATTTTTATGGTCACCTTTGATAATTTAACATATCTTCTTATGATTAAGAAACTTGAAATTTAAGAAACTTTAAAATATTTCTCTTGAATTATAAAATGATCTTATAATTCTTAGCTATAAATATTTTTTTGTTTTATATATTAGTGGTTTTAGATCTATCTCTATTTTTTTTGTTTTGTTTTGTCTTTTTTTTTAATCCAAATATTGGGCATTATTTTCATTAAACAAAGTTCATTTACCCACATGTTTACCAATTTCTTCACTCACTATTTTTTTTAGGATTCCTTTTCTTCATTTCTCTCTATCCTTCTATTTCTTTTTTTATTTCTCCTTTTTTTTTGGAAACATCTTTAGAAATTCCTTTGGTGAAGGAATTTGTAGTAGTAGACTCTTTCTTGGGGGGAAATGTTTTATTTGCATTTATTCTTCAAAGTGAGAAAACACTTTAAAGTTCACAGTTATTTCCTTTTATCTTTTCCTTCATGTGTCCATATATAGTCAAACTCATTGTCATTCCTTAGCTGCTGACTTCTACCTGACTGCTTTTAAGATTTATCTGTGCCTTTGTTTTCTGCAGTTTTATTGAAGATTATGAAGTGATATTTTCTTATTCTGATTGTATATATTGTCTGTTACATCTGTAGGCCTAAACCTTTCATGTTTAGAAAAATTCTCAATTACTAATTTTTAGAATATTGTTTACCTCTACTCTTTTTTCTATTATCTCCTAAAAATTTAACTAGACATTTTTAGACCATCTTATTCTAGTCTTCATAATACTTAATTGTTTTTTCATATTTTCTATTACCTTTTCTCTGTGGACTGAAATCTCACTAATTTCTTTAAATGTCTTTCCCAATTAAATATTTCTATCTTATCCTGTGTTGAATTTGCTGTCTAGCCATCAATTAGTTTTAAATTTCAGTTATTTTCATTTATCAAATTTTGTGAGCCTACATTTGGTTGAACTTATTAATCAGTGTCGAAATTGGTGCAGCTGGTTTACAGGACTGGATTATTCTGCCAGGTTACAGGAAGCAATACAAACCACTTATTTTTAAATTTGTTCCTTTGGGTTTCACTGACCATATAGGAAGTTTGCATCCCAGACCCAAGTGATACAAGGTCTATGGTTGAAAAAATTGAAGTGTATCACCATTAGTATTTTGGAATAGTAGCATGTAAACCCCCGTGAAATCATGGGTTTTAATGTTTCTGTTTGTTTGTTTGTTTTACTTACTCTAGTTTTCCAAGTACCTGGGAAAATATCTGGTACATTGTAGGCATCCATAAATATCTGTCAAAGAATTATCATCATTATCATCATCATCATTATCATCATCATCATCATCATCATCATCATCAGTGTTTTTCGTTGTATTTGTGGTACTTTTCCCCCCAAACTGTTGTAGAAACATTTTGTCATGCTTGTTTTAATTGCAATGTTTAAAGAAAAAACCTCATATTTTACTAAGGATATATTCCCTTTTGATTGTCCTATGTTCATGCAGGAGTCTGAAATTTAACCATTTAGGGACCCAAGTCTTTAACTTGTTTTTTAGTTGTTCTTACCTACACTTGCCAGCAAGAAAAGCTCATTTGCCTTATCTACCATATTTTCCGGCATATAAGACGACTTTTGAAACGAAAAAAAGTCAACCGAAAATCGGGGGCAAAAGACCAAAATTGCACAAAAATTACCTGCAGATCTTGACGGCAAAATAAGTCTTTTCTTTGAAGTGGGGGGTAGTCTTATACAGTGAATACAGGCCTAAACCTATGTTTTAACTGTAAAATTAGGGGGTCGTCTTAATAGGCCGGAAAATACGGGTTTCAATTTACTGGTCCAAACTTTTCCCCATGCTGAACTTCCTTGGAGACTCTGCATCAAAAAATATGTTGGAGGGAGAATCCAAGATGGCTGCTCGGGTAGGCAACTAGCCGCAGCCGCACACAACAATTTTAATAAATACAACTAAAATATAAAATGGACATTACCCAGAACTACAGGAAAGTCGACTGACTGGAAATCCTACAACAAGAAGCAAGGAGAAAACCAGAAGGAAGCACGGAGGAGCTGTAAAAGCCCAAGGTACGGAGACACGCGGCGCACGCGGAGAGGACGGAGCCGGAGAGGAGGGAGGCCGAGTGCCTGGGGGGCGTTCCCTAGCGGAAAGGAGATAAAACTCCGACTGTGCTGGGCCCCCGACTGCTCTGAACCCCAGTTCTGGGCCAGACCCCGGGGACTCAGGCTCAGCCATAGGGAGCTGGGCTGTAAGTCGGAACCCCGGGGTAGCGGAGAAAGGAGGTCCCGGAGGCACGCACACAGCGCGCAGAGAAGGGACGGCCGGCTGTGCCGCGGGATTGCCCTGACGGGAAGGAGACTGGGGCTCCAGACTGCTGTGAACGCCACCTCCAACTCCACTTCCAACTGAACTGAACCCCAGTTTCGGGCCCATTGCGGGAGAGCTTACACTGTTTGGTAGCAGGCGAAAATCGAGGGCACCTTTCTCTCAGAGGCGCTTGCAACAAGTACTGAAGGACCCTGAGTCTCAGGAGTCGCATAGGGCGGGGCTGACGGAAGCCGAGGCTGTAGGCTCCACCCTGAAACGCCGCCCCATCAGGAAAGCTGCCTGCGAAAATGCCTAAACCAAATAGATCACAAAGGAAAGAAATGGAGGACAAAAAGCGACTGGATATAGAGTTCAAAACCACACTTATAGGGTTTTTCAAGAGACTCCTAGAAAAGGCCGATAAAATAAATGAGACCTATGAGGATATGAAAAGGGATCAACAAGAAATGCTAAGGGATCAACAAGAAATAAAGAATACATTGTCTGAAATAAAAAATATTCTACAGAGTCCTAAAAACAGAAGGGAAGATCGCAAGAATCAAGTCAAAGATTTGGAACATAAAGAGCCAGAAGACACTCCTCCACAGAAGCTAGAAGGCAAGAGAATCCAGAAAATTGAAGATAATGTAAGAAACCTCTGGGACAACTTCAAACGATCCAACATCAGAATCATGGGGGTCCCAGAAGATGAGAGAGAGCAAGATATCGAAAACATACTGAAAGAAATAGTGACAGAAAACTTCCCCCACCTGGGGAAAGAATTGGACTTACAAGTCCAGGAAGCACACAGAACTCCAAATAAGAGGAATCCAAAGAGGACCACACCAAGACAAATCATAATTAAGATTCCAAGAGCAAAGGACAAAGAGAGAATATTAAAAGCAGCAAGAGCTAAGCAGGTGGTTACCTATAAAGGAGCACCTATACGATTGTCAGCTGATTTCTCAACAGAAACCATGCAGGCCAGACGGGAATGGCAAGAAATATTCAAGGTGATGAATAGCAAGAACCTACAGCCAAAAATACTCTACCCAGCAAAGCTATCACTCAGAATCGAAGGTCAGATAAAGAGCTTCACTAATAAAAAAAAGCTAAAGGAGTTCATCACCACCAAACCAGAATTATATGAATTGCTGAAGGGGGTTCTTTCAGAAGAGAAAGTAAATAAAGATAAAAATATGAACAACAAATACGTAACTATCAACAAGTGAATCTAAAAACCAAGGAAATTAAAAAAAAAAATCTGATGAACAATATTAACTGTTGAATATAATAGAATCAGAGGTATGGAAGGGGAGTGAACTGATGATTCTTGGGGAAAAGGGGACAGGGGAATGTGGGAAGAGACTGAACATAAACTGTGCACCTATGGATGAGGACAATGGGGGTTGGGGAAAGGGCAGAGGGTGGGGTGGGAAGGGGGCGGAAAAGGAACACTTGTAATAATATGAACAATAAAAATTTATTTAAAAAAAAAAAAAAAAAAAAAAAAAAAATATGTTGGTTATTATGTGCCAGGACCTACTTGTATTGTAGTAGCGGGGATTTCTAATATTTAATACTGTCTCCATTACACTTTTAAAAATATGTTGAAATAGTTATTTTTAAACTTTGTTACTCAAAGTTATGGTCATTAAAATTATTTTCATGCAAGGTATTTTTGTTTTGATATGGTAAGATTTATTTAAAAACACGATGTTCTTTATTTAGGTGTCTTTAAAGCACAGACGCCTGCTTTGTAGCCAAGTTTTGAATTCTAGTTTTTTTACTTTAGGCAAGGTTCACTTTTCACACATGTAAATGGGGGTGGAGGGTTTTTGTGAATTTGGATGAGTGAAAATAGAATTGGGCAGAAGTCATCATGAAAAAAAAAATGTGCATCATGGGAAAAGCTAAGGGCGAATGAGTATTAACATTAACAATCGTTTATCAGTTATTTTTGAGAAAGAACAAAAAGATGGAAAGAATTTATATAATCTGTGTTCTCCCTGTGTCTAATAAAGCAGCCGTATAAAACCAGAATTGTCACAATTTTGATGACTAAAAGTAATTTTTTTTAATCAAGGAAAACACTAAATACCCATGGTATTGCATAATTCATCTGCACTTAAATTGTGTGTAGGCAAGTTTCAGTGCTTTTTGCTAGAAAGTATCAAGTAAATTCACTAAGTAACAAAATTGGCTGTACTTATATAGATTATTGCAAGTAATGTGAAATTCCTTATTATTGAATATATTTACCATGGTGTGTTATATATTAATTCCTCTTAACTAAGGATTTTAAAAAATTATATAGTTTTATGTAATTTTTATATAATGTGTCCAATTACAAAAAATATTTCACATTTTTTAGCCTAAGAAACATTACCATGCCCTTTCTGGTACTTTCACACATTTTATTTTCAGTGACAAATGTTCTAGTAAGTGGCTTACTGTTAGTGTCCTCATCTACTGTAGAGTTAGACAGGCATCTGAATACCAGGTTCCAACACTGACTGTGAGGCAGCATCTATTATTACTCAAAGAGCATGGATTCTTCACATCCTCTGGAGTGAGACTAGACATTAACATGTCCTTCCTATGGTTGCATTTAAGAAAGATGTTTGAATATTATTTTCGTTTTTGTTTGCAGGCATGTTGCCTTAAAGCTTCTTCCCACTTATACAATATGTTCATTCCTGACTCAGTATACTCTGCATGCTAGAAGCAAACAAATCCCCTTACACTAGCCATTCACACCAATCTAGCAACTGCTAGCTAAAAGACTGAAATTAGGCACTGGGAAAAGTTTAAACAAAAGAAATGCAAGTGGTTTAATCAGCTACTTTCTTACGGAGTTTAAGGATATAACTATTTACTTGACTTTTCTTAGTCACATGTTTGTGTGTATCAGTGTGTTCCTTCCTTCCCTTCCCTTCCCTTCCCTTCCCTTCCCTTCCTTTCCCTTCCCTTCCCTTCCCTTCCCTTCCCTTCCCTTCCCTTCCCTTCCCTTCCCTTCCCTTCCCTTCCCTTTCTTCTTCCTTCCTCCCTCCCTCTCCTTCTCTCTCCTTCTCTCTCTCTCTCTCTCTCTCTCTCTCTCTCTCTCTCTCTCTCTCTCTCCTCTCCTCTCCTCTCCTCTTCTCTCTCTCCTCTCTCTCTCTCTCTCTCTCTCTCTCTCTCTCTCTCTCTCTCTCTCTCTCTCTCTCTCTCTCTATCTTCACATGTAAAGTTGTATCTACAAATTAAGCTGAGTTCTTTAGGTGTTTCCATACCATTAAGTCACATTGTTTTATATTGCTGATAACTGAGATAGCCAATAGTTGAAGGGTATTTAATGGCACACAATGTCTCACATTTGAACTTATTTTCTAAACTTTTTATTTGCAATTTTATCATAAGTAAAACCTAACTACATTTCTTGGTGTATTTCCATAAGGACACATCTGCGTTCTCATTTCTCTCATCTTCTGAGAAATAACAAAGTACACAACACCTATGTTAGCATAACTGATGCTAAAACTAGGGTCTGAGGGAGGTAAGGACTGGGTGATAAATGGCATCAGAATATTTTTGAGGAAAAAATCTTGAATCATGAATGAAAGTGTGATAAGACCTGTGATTCACTGTATAAAAGGGATGTTTTAATAAACTAGTTACTATTTTAAGAAGAAAATAAGCTTAAAACATGAGTAGACTTTTCTAATGGTAAATAGCTCTTTAAATGGACATTAATCTGGGTATTGCAGATACCAAAATGAGATAGCTGTGTCCTACCCTTAAGGCAGCTTGGCCATGGAGACAGACACGAATAATTTCAACCTAATGGGATAATTATATGGAGCACAGACAGAAGAAAGAAACAATGTTGACCATAGTATGTGCACTCTTACCTTAGGACTTTAGCATCTCTCTTCTAATCATTGGGAACACTTTTCCCGAGATAACTGAGAGGTTTAATGTCCCTCTTCTTCTAGCTCTTTATTTATGTCACCGTATCATTGATTCCATATTTAAACTTGTAATTGCCATTCCAGCATTCTTTTTTCTCTGCCCTCACTCTAATTTTTTCCATAATAGTTGTCTTTATTTCCATAGTGCTTGTCTGTCTTATCCATTGCATTATTTCTACAGACCGTAACAGTCCCTAGTAGAAAGTGGGCACTCAAAAGATAACAGGTTTTGCTTGGAGAGTTTTTGTTGTTAATCTTCACTGGATGGTATTTTCTATTGATATTTTAGAGATAGAGGAAGAGAGAGGGGAAAGATAGAAATATCTATCTATTGGTTGCCACGTGCCTGAAACCAACCAGGGCCCAGGCCAGAGAGGAGCCTGCAACCAAGGTACCTTGACCAGAATCAAACCTGGGACCCTTTGCTCCTCAGACCAACACTCTAGCTACTGAGGCAAACCGACTAGGGTGCTTGGAGAGTTTTAATAGTCTTCATAAAGGGCAGTGTTACTTAGTTAAGCTTAGTCTTCAGAAAAAGTAGTTCCTGTTGAAGTTTTTAGCCACACCTTCTAGTCCCCAACTGAGGAACGGGTTAAAAAATAAAATGTCTCTTGTCCAGAAAGAGTCATAAATCCATGAGGAATTATAAACTAACAAAAACAAGAAATAAAGAATATTAAAATGTTTCATAACCCAATTCTCATTGCACAGAATAAATACTAGTGCTGTAGGATATTTCAGCAAGAAATAAAATGTATAAAGGTCAAAGTAATTGGTAATGGTTTCAGGAAACTCTGAAGTAAATATTAATATTATAATGAAAATCAGAGTGAAAATTTTACATTTTATTTTCAACCATTCTTTAATCAAATATAAGTTTTAATCTGTTTTCTATGAAAACAGGCAATAAAGATAATTTAAAATCTTTAGGATATGGTCTATCAAGCAATTGGAACAGGATGTCAATGCCCATGTTAAATATCATTTTATTATATAGTGGGCATAATAATGTTCTATTATTTTTCTAATTAGTTTTTAGATTATTAAAGTAATAGGTGTACAAATTGAAAATTTTAAAAACATTTTTACAAAAACATAAAGGGATATAATGTAATATAAAAGGGAAAATGATACCATTCCTATAAAAATCTTAAATATCACAGAATTTTAAAAAATAATTTAAATGTGATCATTCTTTATGTTGAGAAAATATATAGGAATTAATTTTATCACAATATTGTTGTGGGTTTTTTTACTCCTTATATAAATCAGTATTTTTATTTGAGATGATTATAGTTTTGTTTTATAACATTTAAGATTAATCAAAGCATTTAAGATCTAGGTTTGTTTTGGCTAACTGTGTGATCTTGTGCAAGTCTACAAATAATTTGCTTATCTATCAGGTTTCCTCATTAATAATTAATAAAATTGGAAATGACATCCCTTGACCTGCTGATCTCCAAGAGTTGGATGAAATATATATAAATTAATGTATGTGCAAGGGTTTTATGTATAAACATATAAAACAGTTTTCTAATGAGATATAACTATTTTAAAGCACATTCAATCCTACTTCAGGCAGTGGGGAAGTTATATTTTATAAGGTGGTCTTAGTCTTTTTTTATTGTATTTTGCTTCTGTTATATATTTTTTAATTGACAGATGGCTCACATAACATAAATTTCACCCTTTTAAAGTGTACAATTCGGTGTCTTTTAGTATGTTCAAGTTTTGTAATCTTCACTACAAATTTCAGAACACTTTTATCACTTCAAAAAGAAATTCTGTACCTATTACCAGTTAGTCCCATATCAACCCTCCCCACAAAGTGATAATGTTTTGAGGTGAAATATTTTAAATAGCTTATGTTGAACTGACATTTATAATGCATAAGAAAAATCATTAATCAATTATATAAACTTTGATCAAAATCATCATAAATCAAAAAACAATAAATAATTTTATTAAATTTTTAATCATAGACTTCTGAAAGATATAATTGAAAAATGCATTATAGTCCATGTTGACCATTATATTTTACTAGAGGCCTGATGCACGAAATTCGTGCAAAGGCCCAGCCCTCACAGCTCCGGCTGCCTTGGCCAGCCCTCACCGCCCCTCACAGCTGGCCCTGGAAGCCCTTTGCAGTCTCAGCCAAAATCTGCAGGTCCTCGCAGCCTTGGTCGGCCAGCCCGGGCAGCCCTGGCTGCCTTGGCCCTCTGCATTTGGAAGGTTGTCCAGAAGGACACCTAGTCTAAGTAGTATATTATGCTTTTATTATTATAGTAGTTATTTTTTTTATTTGTGTGTAAATGATAATTGACATAGTAATGCATGATATAAAATAATATTGTACTACTATTTACAAAGCCTGATTTTGTTCATTTGAACAGAGATCCAAACATCCTCATAAGAATTAGGCTGTTTTGTTGTCAGGAATAATAAGTAATACATGTAGTCACACACATTTGAAGAAACAGAGAGTCACCTTATAAAGGTTTTATCAAATAACAACTATCAAGCTAGATAAAATATTACCTTTAAGAAATATATGATAGCTTGGCTAGTGTTGCTCAGTGGTTGAATGTTGACCTATGAACTAGAAGGTCAAGGTTAGATTCTAGGTCAGAGAACACGTCCAGGTTGCAAGCTTGATCCTCAGTAGATGGTGTGCAAGAGGCAGCTGATCAATGATTCTTATCATTGATGTTTCTATCTCTCCCGCTCCCTTCTTCTCTGAAATCAATTAAATATAGCCTATATAACAAAACCCTAATATGAAATTGCCTGAATGGTGGAATAGCCTATCGCTATGAGGTGCACTGACCACCAGGGGCAGATGCTCAATGCAGGATCATCTGTGTTGAGTATCTGCCCCTGAGAGGCAGTAACCAGGGGACGGGGCCAGCCAGTGGGTGGTGCCAGGTCACCAGTCAAGGCAGATGTCAATTGCCCTACGCATCTGTCACCCCACAGCTGGCCCTGTTCCCCAGCCAGGCCGAGGCTCCCTATCATATATATTAGGAACAGTCTCTTAGATTTAAAAATTAAAACCTGCCGAGGCCAGTTTGGCTCAGTGGTAGAGCGTCAGTCTGCGGACTGAAAGGTCCTGGGTTCGATTCCGGTCAAGGGCATGTACATTGGTTGGGGGCACATCCCTGGTGGGGGTGTGCAAGAGGCAGCTGGTCGATGTTTCTCTCTCATCGACATTTCTAACTCTCTATCTCTCTCCCTTCCTCTCTGTAAAAAATCAATAAAATATTTTTTTTAAAATTAAAGCCTGGCAAGGCTACTCTAACACTGAAAAAACAGGATGATTGCAGTTATGACATGCATGGACTCTGGCTTGCACATTTTTGTGATCAGTCCTGATTCTGACACAACTAAGTGACAAAACTAATTACTTAACTTCTCTCTGCTTCAGTTTTTCCACCCAGAAGATGGGGAAAATGGTACTACTGCCTTAGAAGGATTATATTATGTGCTACTTTTTATAATCAGGACCAAAAAATTGTAGTTGCCCATTCAATAGCGAGATGCCTTTAACCTGTATGAAAAGTATGATCACTGGTGCATCATCCCGATTTCAAGAGGGGTGTCCGACTGCCAGTTTAGGTCCAATCCTAAACCAGCAGTTTGGTATTCCCCAAAGGGCACAGGCCAGGCTGAGATACCCTGCCCCTGTTGCATGAATTTTGTGCACCAGGCCTCTAGTGTATATATAAAGAAATAAATGATAGCAATAAGAAATAATACAGTGTTTGAGATATGTTAATCATTGTGTTTTTAAATTCTGTCCTTCATTTCAAAATCGTCCTTGCCAATAAAATAGCTATCTTTTCCCATACTGTTTCACATTTGCTTTTTCACTTAACACTGTGTTTTTACCACCTTTAAGGGAATGATTATCAAATTTTAAAGTAGAAAGGTTTTTCTTGAAGTCAGCCAGTATACTTTGTATAAGCATGCATTAGTATTCTTGTTATAGTAAATGTCTATTTTGGTAGCATAGGTTTTATGTATATTAAAATGGTACTTTATAAGAATGTCATGCTTAAGTTATGGAAATAAGTAAAGGGTACTACTAGAAAAGAATATTTCACTCAACTTGCATACTATTAAAAATGAAATTTCATTGTCTTCATGTGACAGAGTTCTTAACTCTACATTATTTGAAAGTAGTTGTATCCTAGTAACAATGCCAACAATAAACACATCACACAAAAGTAAAAATGCAATAGTGAAATGAGCCATTGAAAGGAAAAAGTCAGTGACCATATAATATTTCGATTTCTATTATATCCAGTAGCAATCTGGTTAAAAAGAAATGACAGTTGCCCTGAAGGAAATAAAGTGTAGGTATTATTGTCGTAGTAGCTGGGGAAGAAAATTGCACTGTATCTTGACAGGATTATTTCTCGATCCTTGCAAAACTATATCCACCTCTTCTTGCCTTTTTTTTTATATACAAATTGAGTTTGTATAATCTAACCTCATGGGGCCTAGGGGCCTTTGGCGACAGGAAGAAGGAGGAGGAGGAAAAGAGAAATTAGAACAAGAAATGTGACAGGCAGTTGTGAAAAGCAAAGCAATTTTTCCTTGTGGGTCTTTTCCTAAATAGGAGTTCTTCAATGCAATAGTTCACTTCCTCGGAGCAGTCAGTCAGAATCAAGTAAGTGCATGCTTGCGCTGTTTTGTGGGGCTTGGCACTGACAGGTTGTATTTAGGAGGGGTGGCAATCCAGGGGGATCGAATGTGGGGAAGTTAGGATTGTGGCTGTATCAGCCCTCCAGGCAGAGTTAGCACTTGCAGTAGGACAAAAGTATTTGTAGTCATCAGATAACTTTGCAGTCAGCTTCAATAGCATCACTCTTTTCTTTCTACTTTTTTTTTTTTTTTAATTTTGGCAGCCAAGCTCTTAGTAGAACCATCTGTCTTTCTATTAGTATTTTTGAGGCCTGTTTTGAAGCCACTTTGCTTGGCAAAGTCACTTTCATCCTTGGAAACAATTTAAAAAAAAAGAAGAAGTTCTGTGGCTTTTTGCCGAAGAAAACTACTATGTAAAAAAAAAAAAAGAAATCCGCATGGCTGTTCATTTTTGTTCTACAAGAATATGGCTACTTTGTCTTTGTCTTGCATCGAATGAAATGAGAGTTGATAAGATTCTAATGTGACTGTTGGGAAGGGAGAGGCAGGGATTGCAATTTTAGCAGTGTGTTTATGTTCCCGTATCTCTCGGTGAGGTTTTCTTAAGTCTTCCTAGTAGATTAATTGGAAGATACATGGACTCCTTTATTTTTAATTTGAGTGGAGTTGTTTGTTTTTTCTAGAGACCCTTGCATTGGGTAGGATAAACTGGCAGATCGACTTTTGTTACATGAAATGAAAAATCACAGGCTGTTAGTGGTCATTGAAGATCCCACGCCTCTTCTTGAAAATGGTGGAAAGTCAGCTTTGTTATTCTGGTGACTCTGGTTTGGGCAATTACATCCTCCCACCCGAACCCCTCTTGTAAGCTCATTTGCATATTATATTCTTCATTTTCTCAGAATGGCTGTGTAGCATCACTGTGTGCTTCTAAACAGCTGCTCTGCTCCCCGCTGAAGGTGGCTGAATGTCAGTGCTAGGTGAGCTGGTCCCTGAAGATTATATGTGCTTGCGTACTGTAGGAGCATTCAAGATAAACGCGTGAGGAACATTTGAAGAGTTTGGGATTTTACATTTTGTTTGTAATTGTGCTGACTTAAATCATATAATTGCTTTTCATGTTGACATTTGCATATGTATTTTTAAACATTCTTTACCATGACTTCCTGCTTGAGTGATCATGCAAACTGCTCTTTGGTGTCATGGGAATTTCTCTACTTCTTTGAGTGTTATATTTTTCCAAGAGTAGTAATCCCTTCCAGGCCTTTCTTCCTGGGGTAAAGCCTAAAGCCCATTGTGTTCAAAAGCAACTTTGATTTCCTCATAACCTATGTTTGCGGATGCCCCCACAATCCCTGTCTCTTCCCCAACTTTTATGCTGGAATTCTCCTTTTTCATTCTCATTTACAGGGACCCGGTACTCTGAAAACAAAACAAAACACACACACACACACACACACACACACACACACACACACACACACACAAAGACTGACATCATCATAATGCATGTGGTCATTTCTAAGGCCTTAGCATTTTCTAGCACTCTTTGTAATTGTCCCTGGTTTACTTTCTTGTTCATTTCTCATGACCATCCAGATGTCCTTACCCTTGCTGAACTCCCTTCCTTAATCCCAATCTCTCTCATTTTCAAGATATGACATCGCCTTCATCATTGAGAAAATTTCTCCCGTCAGGCCTGATTTTTCTTACCTTCTCATTTCCCTAGCTCTGTATAAAACATAGTTGCTTATATCACTTATATAGCTCGGTTTGTCCGGTCCCAAGGATGAGATGTCATTCCCATTCAAAACTAGTGTCTGTACCCCTGGCTTGCCTTTCAGTCTCCTCCGAAAATTTTGATTTACCACTCCATTTCTCGCTTTCCTACATTAAAAATTTTCAACTTATGCTTGCTCCTTTTAGCCAATAAGTATGCTCAAAAGTCTGCACCTAAATAAAGCCTATGTATCCCAGGCAGCTGCTTTCTAATGTCTCCTAACTCTCACCCAGACTCCTCTGAGGAATAGTCTACATCTGCTTTCTCCTTTTTCGTGCTTGTCATTCAGTCCTCAACCTTTTGCAATATGGTTCCTACCCTCTGCTCTAATGGAATCGCTGTTGTTAGAATCATAACTATCTTCTAATTAACAATTTCAGAAGATTGTTTTTATCTAAAGTACTCTTTCTGCTACATTTTTTACTATTAGTCACTACTTTAATCTTGAAACCCCATTGTTGGTTTTAATTGACACTATGATCACGACTTTCTTTATTTGTATCTTACTCTGCTCTTCATAGATTCTTTCTCTGTACCTTGTTCAATTATTGTTGTAACCCAAATGATTTTGAGCTGTCTCTTTCAGATCCTCTCTAGATTATCTACTTCACACTCATCAGTGAATGTAGCCTCTAAAAATCTCTTCAGACTGGAGTGTCCATCTGCTAGTAACAAATCCAGTAGAATATTATTTAGGCACTTCATATACATCATATCCCAAAAGAAATTCATTATCTTTCCATGATAGCTATTGCTACCCCTCTATGCTTTGTTTTTCTTTTAGACTATATAAAAGGCTAATATGCTAAGTGTCCCTCCCGCTGTCTGACCAGTCTCTATGATGCACACTGACCATCAGGGGGCAGGCGCTCAATGCAGGAGCTGCTGAGCTGCAGTGACTTGGCAGTGGCAGTTCTTGAGTGACATACCCCGAAACCAGGAAGCAGGAAGCCCAATTCCTCATAGGATCATATTATTCCACCTTCAGCCATGGGTTATGTTGTTGCTGGGACACTGTTGGCCCTAAATATGGTTCACGGCACACTTGCATTTGTGTTCCACACCCTGTATGACCACAACTTTGCAGAGTGCCCTCTTAAACTCTGGGACCCCACAGGGGATTTCAGAGAGCTGGTTTTGGCTCATTTCCTGCAGGCCAGGCCAAAGGATCCCATCTGCCTGAGGGACTCACTCACTCCACAGATGCTGGGGAGGGACTGCAAGAGGTTGGCACCAGGTCATATCTGGCCCAGTCCTGTCCCACCGGTCAACTTCTAATTAATTTCCTTTCAATGTCCATGAATATGTGCACTGGGTCACTAGAAATTACATAAACTAGACATCTGAGAGTTATCTTTGAGTCTGTCCCATTCTTCATCTCCAAGTTTTCAACATATATGGGAAAATTAGGTTTATAGTTATGAATACATGAAAAAGTTTATTCTCATATTATTCTCATAGTATTTATTAATTATTGTATTATTTATTTGGAGTACAAATGTAAACCTACTTTTGCCCAACCCTGTCTATCTATAATAATGAAAGCAAAATATGCTAATTTGACTGGACAACTGAAAGACCTTATGGATGACCTTCCAGATGAAGCAGCAGTGGTGGGGGCCTAGGCAGAGTTGGTTAGGGGCAATCAGGCAGGCAGGCGAGCAGTTAGAGGCAATGAGGCAAGGCAGGTAGAGTGGTTACAGGTGATGAGGTACACAGGTGAGTGGTTAGGGGCAATGAGGCAGGCAGGTGAGCAGTTAGAAGCCAGCGGTTCTGGATTGTGAGAGGGATGTCTGACTGCCAGTTTAAGCATGAAACTGGCAGTCGGACATTCCCCACAGGGTCCTGGATTGTGAGCGGGTGCAGACTGGACTGAGAGACCCTCCCCCAGCCCCTGTGCACAAATTTCATGCACCAGACCTCTAGTATTTATATTTACGTCCAGAGGTCTCTCATATATCCTCATATACAATATATAGCCTCCCCTGTCATCAATATTACAATATTTACCCTTAATATGTTTGGCTTCTTATTATTTATAAACCCTTCTATTACTGATTAAGCTCTCATAATATATTGCCTAGTTAATTGTATTAACCTCCTGCTTCATCTCTATGCTTGGCCTCTCAAATCTTTTCTCCATGTACTCATCAGAGTAGTCTACTGCTTTAAATCCTTTAGTGGTTCCCCAGAGCCTATAGGGGGAATCTCAAGTTTATCATGCTGATACATTGATTCAGGCAGACTTCCTCACCACTGGTTCCCTCTTACATTTTTTGTCATTCTAGATTATTGGTGGTGTTCCCTTCACATGATGACTTTTCTCACTCCATTTCCTCTTAGAATCCTTTTTTTCACATCCCGATCTCTTTGCCTGGCTAACTCCTCCTTATCTTTCCATCTCTATACCTGCTGTACCTGTCTCCATGAGGCCGGCCTGGCTACGATAGGAGTCTCTTGTCTGTGTTCCATAATGTGTTATACAAGTCAGTTTTGTTGAATTAAGCAGAGTGACCGTCCATTTGCCCCACCAGCACCGGCCTTAGCTCCTAGAGAACAGGCATTGTATACGACTTCATCTTTGTATCCCTAGCTACCAAAAAAGTACACATTCTGCTTAGTAAAAATATTGATTGAATAAGTAAATAACCAGACCTATGCAATTGAAAGGTAAATTAATAAACTTAAGTGCCTATTTAAGTATATTGCAATAGAGTATTTATATAAAATATAAAAATTTAACTGTGAATAATGAATAACTTTTATTTGTTTTTTGCAAGTGTGATAATATGTTTGGTTTGTGTTGGATTCTTAAGATTTTAGAGAACAAGTCTACATGCAGTGTTTCTGTGAAAGAATTATAAAAAGTGTTAAAACATAATATTTTATCTTAAAGTTAAAAAAATATAGGAGGTAGCCTATTGAATTTTAATGGTTATTCTAACTTGTGAATAACATGCCCCCTGATAAAAAGAATAACATTTGGTGACAAAAATATTTTACTGAAACGTAATTACAAATGTCCCACATTTTAAAACTTAAGTAGGAGCTCAAAGGGAATTTTACTCATTAAGTGAAAGGAAATAAATGAAGTTAATGGAGAAAAAGGATTTGGAAATATTCAAAACTTGCAAGTATGTAACAATGAATAACTAACCCTATAACTAAATTAATTTTAGAATTTATCCAGAAAACATTATACTGTTTTAATATAATGTGTCTTTTTCTCCCAAAGAGTGGCTAAATTTTAGCAGCAATGACCTGAACATTAATTAAGTTGTAGAAATAATTCAGTTGGTGCTCATTGTTTGCACTATTTATGTTCTATAAAGTTGCCATGAACAGTGAGTTCATGAATACTAAACAGTTGCTCCTGGGAGGGATATACAGAGTTAAGTTTCTGAGAGCCTTTGGTCACATTATTTTCACACAAAAATAATAATAATAATAATAACTTTATTTTATTTATGTTTCTGTTTAAAGACACCTCATTTTTTGCCCTAGCTGGTTTGGCTCAGTGGATATGGCATGCAGACTGAAGAGGGTCCCAGGTTCAATCCAGCCAGGGACACATGCCTGGGTTGTGGGCTCAGTCACCAGTAGGGGCGTGCAGGAGGCAGCCAATTGATGACTCTATCTCATCATTGATGTTTCTATCTTTCTATCACTCTCCCTTCCTCTCTGAAATCAATAAAAAACATATATATATACTAAATAAATAAATGAATAAATAATAAAGACACCTTAATTTTATTATTGACTATAAATGCATATTTTATCTTGTTACAGATGACATACATTAATATGTTAGTTTCAGGTGTAAACCCCAGTGATTAGACATAACTTAAGTGATCATCTTTATAAATCTTGCACTCTTCTGACACCCTACCTAGATATTAGAATATTATTGACTATATTCCCTATGCTGTAGTTTGCATCCTGTGATAATTCTGTAACAACCACTTTGTACTTTTTAATTCCTTCACTTTTTTTTTTACCCTTTACCCCAAAATTCCTCCCATCTAACAACCATCAAAACTTTTTCTGTATCTATGAGTCTGTTCCTGTTCTGTTTATTCATTTATTTTGGAGTTTTAAAAACTGGTTCTCCATAATTGTCAGTTTGGTGGTCAGTGGTCACAGCCAGTCCTTCACATAGAATTAAATCATTCAAATGTTTTAGATTTAGTTGGTGATAGATACGTATTTATTGCCATTTTTATTGTTTATATTTTTTACCTTCTTAAAGACGACCCTTTAACATTTCACATAATATTGGTCTGGTGGTGATGAATTCCTTTAGCTTTTTCTTGTCTGGGAAACTCTATGTCCTTCAATTATAAATTATAGCTTTGCAGTCTTGGTTGTAGGTCCTTGCTTTTCATCACATTGAATATTTCTTGCCAATTCCTTTTGGCCTGCATAGTTTCTAAGAAATCAGCTGACAGTCTTCTGGGAGTTCCCTTGTAGGTAACTAACTGCTTTTCTCTAACTGATTTTAACATTCTCTTTTGTCTTTAATCTTTTGTTTTTTAATTATGATGTGTTTTAGTACGGGCCTTTTTGGGTTCATCTTGTTTGGGAATCTTTGCAATACTTGGAATTGTATATCTATTTCCTTCAGCAAGTTAGGGATATTTTCTGTCATTTTTTCAAATAGGTTTCTCTTTCCAGTGGCTTTCCATACAAATTGCCTGTCTTGGCTCATGCTTCAGATTTTCCTAAATTTTCTCATACAAGCAGCATCTGGTCTTAGTGTGTTCCATACTTCTCACTAAATGGCTCCAGCCACAGCATTAAGAGCAGGCAGCCATGGTCCATAGCTTGGCCTCCACCTGGGTACCTCCAAGCCCAGCACAAGTAGCAGCCATCTACAGATCACTGTAGTTCATGTCGGGTGGCCGTAGGCAGAACACTGACAGTTGTTGACCTTAGCCTATACCTCCAGGAAACCCCAGAGCCAGCACATCCAGATGATAGGTTCAGACCCTATTGAAGCACCACTATCCAACCACATTCACAAGTGACACATTAAAGGGGCAGATGCAGTAGGCACCAGAGACCTGTTGAAGTAATTCCTCTTTTGCAGGGACAGCCCCTGCACAGCTGGTCCCCCATAGTGGTCAGAGTTTGGTGGTCAGTGGTCACAGCCAGTCCTTGCAGCTGCTTGTCCTAGAGATAAATCACATGAACATACCAACAGCCATCAAGGCTCAACTACAAGAAGAGGGTGTACACAGCACACACATACCTTGAATGTCCAGCTTGAGTGATTGAAGAGGCCATATGACTGGACCCTACAGGACATCTACCATATTAGGTCATTCTACCAAGCCTGGGAGAGGTGGCACCTCTACCTAAATATAAAAACAAACACAGGGAGGCTGCCAAAATGAGGAGACAAAGAAACATGATCCAAATGAAAGAACAGAACAAAACTCCATAAAAATAATTAAACAAAATAGAGCTAGCAAACTACTAGGTGTAGAGTTCAAAATACTGTTTATAAGGATGCTAAGTGAATGTATTGAGATAGCATAGCAAAGGACCAGTAAATATGAAGGATAGACTACCTGGCCAGTGTGGTGTAGTGGATTTTGTGTTGTCCTGTGCACCAAAAGACCATTGGTTTGATTTTTGGTCAGGGCATATGACCAGGTGGCTAGTTCAATCCCCTGTTTAGGTGCGTGTGGGAGCAACTGATCAATTTTTCTTACTCACATCAATGTTTCTCTCTTTATCCCTCTCCATTTCTATCTAAAAATCAAATACATGTTTTTAAAAATGAAGGATAGACTAACTGAAATAGAGAATAATTTATAGGGAATCAACAGTACAGTAGATGAAGCCAAGAATCAAATCAGCTGTTTGGAATATAAGGTAGCAAAAATACCGAATCAGAATAGCCAAAAGAAAAATTATTCTTAATGCATTTTATTCATTTTTTCAAGGTTGAATTCCAACTGTATTTTTAAATTTATTTTTTATTGAAATTATTCATATGTCCCCTTTCTATGGATTTTAAATAGTGAAATTACCAACAAGATTTCTTGCCACTTTGCACAAGTCTGTGAGTGACTGCAAAAGCACTGATATAAGCAAATTTTAGGGGAGTACAAATAAATTTTAATGAGAAGGCAAATTTGCAAATACAAAATCTACAGATAATGAAATCAACTGTATTTGGATATATGTTTCTAGTTGCATATGTGGATTATGTTTCAGTTGCATAGGTAATTTAACCACACATTTTGGATTATATTTACTATGTACCTTATTTTTAATATTAGTGCAATGCTCCATAATCTAAATGCTAAAGAAAACCCATCATTGGGACTATAGAATTAGGCTTACTTTCTGTTATAATTCCTGTAGCTTTCGTAGGTCCTTCCGCCTCACTCCTCTCCCTTCTATATTTTCTATTTTGTTAAAGAGACTAGATTAAGAGTTAGAAGATGTGGTTTCAGTGTTAACTTTGCCCTTACCTAACTGTGGGATTTTAAAGAATTTATATGGCCAAACTAAGTCTTATTTTCTTATTAGTACAATGAATGTGTTGTGCCAGATGATCTCTAAGACCTTTCTCAGCCTTAAAACTCTGTTATTCTACATATGTGGATCTTGGAAATGTTATGCCTTAAAACAAATTATAATGCTAAGGAAAATTATTTCAATAATTATAATAAGGTGAAAGTTGAGACTACACACTTTTTTAAAGCCCTGGAATTCATTATTTTATTTTTTTATTGTTGAGAGTATTACAGATGTTCCCCATTTTCTCCCCTTTGTACCTCCTCCACCAGCTCCCATCCACCATATGCCTTCACCTCACTATTATCTGTGTCGATGCATCTCAGTTATTTGGTAAATCTCTTCTCACACCCCCTTTTCTTTTCTCTGATCTTAGTCTGTTCCATGCTTCTATGTCTATGGACCAATTTTGTTCATCAGTTTGCTCGTTAAAATACTAACATTGTTAGCTGAAAAAGACATAAATTATTGGACTATAAATGATTTATCTGATAAAAACTCTCATACACAAATAGATAGGCTTATATACACACAATGACCAGTTAAACAATATGACAATAATATAATCCATTTTAAATAGAAAAATATATTATTTTAAATCTTAAAAATAAGATTACCTAGAAAAGTATAAGAATTATATGAAGCAAGAAAAGACTTAAAGAAATTTAAAGATATAATCTGCTGTTAGCCTACAAGCCATAAGTTTAATGAATGCAAATAGAAATTTCATATTCTAAAATTACTGTGAAAAAATAAATGTCATAAAAGCCAAGATAATATTTGAAAAAGAAAATAGTAATCCTGGAGTACTTTTATTAAAACACACGGTAAAGCTATAATCATTAAAACATCATGTTACTAGACCATAGTAGGCAGGAATTACAGAAGTATGTAATAAATTTCTAATATTTCTGGATAACTTTTTTATTTCTTTATGCATGGGTAATTCCAGGAGTCATGGATATATCATAGTGTATAAGACCATTTTGCTATAACAAGAATAGGAGCACAAATAGTTGGCACATTATTCTTCTTGGTGAAATTGAATTCCTTTGTGGTCATTAAATAACATTTTTGTCCACAGGCCTTTTTTTGGACATTTGAAGTTGGCTCATGAAGATGTAATGAGAAAGATAGAACTATATAATTCATTCTTCTTCTTTAATTTTGAATTATCAATGCACAAATAGTTTACCTCTTGTTCTGAGCTCTGAAGGCACAATAATAAAGTTACAACCACTTTCCTTACTAAGCTCATAGGTCATAAGGGAAACTCAGGTTATGTAAGTAACTATTATTCACTACAGTAAGTATTACATTAGCTTTATGTGGTTAAAAGAAGTAACAGTTCTTTCTGCCTGGAAATTGGCACCATAAGAAAGAAGTGCTTCACAGGCAAAGACATTATGTAGATCTCAAAAACCTTTGAAAAATAAGTTGAATGTTGCCAGGAAGAAAAGGAAAAGAGAAATCACTCAAAACAGAGAAGAAAATACTTTTGAATGCATTCAAGCATGGAAAAACACTGAATATGCAAGGAACTCTTCATGATCCATTGAGGCAAGAGGATAGCATATCTGAAGTAGGGCAGCAGAAATGCCTAGGAAGATAGAGGACAGATTGTGAAGAAACTTGAATACCAGGCTGAGGGATTTGGATATTACTTTCTAAACCATCCAAGTTTCTTTTTATTGTTGTTTTGTTTTGTTTTTACAAGAAGGGCATATAAAATACAGATACAAGACTCAGGAGGAATTCTGTGAAGAATATAGCTTAATATCTGGTCTATCCTGTGGCACCAGCACCTAAAAAAGTCTCCCTTTTAACTAATTATGTATGTGAAGGTGTTTGTAACTCAAGGCAAAAATGAAGAGGACAAAAAGATGTGCTGACTGACTGAAAGCATTCTTTAAGACAGTGCTTCTCAAGTGTGGAAGTCCATTGAAGTCATCAGGGGAATGTGAAAAAATGCTGATGGCTGGGTCTCACCCCTGTTTCAGATTTAATTGGTCTGAGAAGCAGTCTGAGCTCAGGGTTTTTCAGAGCTTGCCTGGTGATACAGGTATACATTCAAGTTTGAGAACTACTGCACTAAAACAAAAAACTATTCTTTCTGCAATTCTATGGTAGTTATTCTCAAATGTGTGTATATTTCATTTTGTTTCTTTCTTATTCCCTCTAAAATTCTCTTTTTAAATTTATGATGCATCATATAACCAATGTCATCTTAGAAACGAAGAGAAATACTATATAAAATATAACTTACAAACAATGAAATATAAAGGATATAGAGCTGCTGGTGATAATCCTTAACCAACGTGGCAGGTTTCTTGTTTGTCTCTGCGTGTTATTCTGGTCAGCATTCTCTGCTTACACTGAACTGGCCCCCATACTGTTTTGCCTTCCAATGTCTATCCCTTGTTTTAGGCCACTTATTCTTACATTCTTGCTTATATGCAGTCTCTAATTTTTTGAATCTTTAGTCAATTATTTTTTATTGATTTCTACATAAGGTTTATCTCTTCTCCAGAACATTCAAAAAAGTGGTGGCTCTAGTTTTACTAAAGAAAGTTTGACCATGGCAGGTTTAAAATTCTAATGGCTAGAATAAATAATTTCCAATTTGGAATTATTGCTAAAAACATTATCATTCTTATAGTGCTCACCTCTCTCTCATCTCTCCCTCCCTCTCTCTCTCACTCTTCATTCTCTCCCTTCCTCCCTTCCTCCCTTCCTCCTTTCCTCTCTCTCATACCCTCAACCCCAAAGGGACACTCACCAACCAAAATCTCAGAAAGAGCTTAGAGGTTTATTGTGAAAGATGAAGGCGAAACTGAGGGTATATTTTTTTTAATTTCTTTATTGATTAAGATGTTACATATGTGAGGGTAGATTTTTAATGTGATAAATGATGAGAACTATAAGAATCATAACTGCCCTAAGAATGTGCAGTACTGTGGGAGAAAGGAAAACAAGTCTGAGAGATACCTCAGAATTGCTGTTTGTGTCAGTGAACAGATGAACTTGTAATTATGTTGTATATTTGCTTTACCTTTTACTATTCTTCCCACTGTAAGCTCCGTGGGCATAAGACCTTGGTTTTTTGTTCACTATTGTATCTCTATTGCCTAGTTCATTTTCTTCTTCAGAGTGAGTGTTTATCAAATATTTTCCAAGTAACTGAAATAATGTGGAACAGTAAGTATAATAAAAATCAAGTGTCAGATGTGTGATTTTTCAGCATGATCCTAAATTCTCATTCACATATTCAGTGACAAACACTAAACAATAGTCATGTTCACCGTGGAGATCTTGCTTAAATATTTAGAAAGCATATCCTAGGTACTTTAGTTAATGACCATCTCTGCATTACTCACTAATGTGACATTGCTGCAGAAATGACAGCATTCAGTCTGGAAATTCTTGTTCAGTTCAAAGAAGATAGTTATTCCATTGTGCTGTATTATTCATTTACTGATGTGAAATCCATATTTCTGAGAGTTATACCAGCTAATTAAGGCGTAGTCCAAAGAAGGCAACCAGAACAGAGGCTATGTCATTCGAAGAGTGGTTTAAAGCTTGGAAAATGATAGCTGAAGAGAAAAGTATGTATAGAGTAGGATTCAAGGGATTGGATTCTAGACCGAGTTTCAATGGCCATGGTCAATTAAGTTGTCTTTTGGCCCCAGTAACCTCTTCTATAAAGAAAGGGGAAAGTCTTACTCTCTAAGATTTCTTCCAGCTATTTTATTTAAAAATCATAAATTTTCAATAGTATATGTCAACATGAGAATTACCTTCAAGTAATGAAGAGCTGCTCACATGTAAAATTATACTGGTTTGGTTGGTTTTATTTTAAAAAGTAGAATTATTCCTAACAGGCAGATATTACATGAGGAGATTTTAGTTCAACCTAAGGGATGGTTTTTTAACCATTATATTAATACAACGAGAAGAGGCTTATTGTGTGAAAGTTGTTATGCTTCATTCATCATTTTCAAGGATATCAAATAGGGAAATTACTCATCAGGTCAGAAAATGAACTTGATAACGCCTTTTAATTATTGTATATTTTTGCCGAAACTGGTTTGGCTCAGTGGATAGAGCGTTAGCCTGTGGACTGAAAGGTCCTAGGTTCGATTCCGGTCAAGGGCATGTACCTTGGTTGCGGGCACATCTCCAGTAGGAGGTGTGCAGGAGGCAGCTGATCGATGTCTCTCTCTCATCGATGTTTCTAACTTTCTTTCCCTCTCCCTTCCTCTATGTAAAAAATCAATAAAATATATTTTAAAAATTATTGTATATTTTTATTCTCCTAAGTCTTAGGATCTAAGGTAGTGAGTGCCAAACAAGACTTCAAGCCCAGTGTTCTAACCATCATCTATGCCAGTATATTGAATTGAGTAAATGATTTTCTTTTATCATAAAGTGAGAAGGGTGGAAACATGGAGCAGCAATACTTCTTCTCTTTGATCCTCTTTATCATGTTCAGCAGGTTCAAGGTCAACTGCCGCCATTGATGATTCCCGTTTTCCCTCCGGACCAACGGACACTGGCTGCGGCTGCCCAGCAAGGATTCCTCCTGCCTCCAGGCTTCAGCTACAAGGCTGGATGCAGTGAGTACCATTGAGTTTTCTCATTTGGGAGTGGGTGGAGGTTATGGCGTTAAATTAGGCAATTTAACATTTCTGCCACACCAAGAAATGAGATCACCCATATAGTATATTTATTTTAAATAGGAAACACACAGAAGGTATCAAAAGGGATTCATGTTGGTATTTAGAAGAGCTCAGATTATTTCTGTGCTTCTGAAGCCAATGTTTACTCTTTAGAATTAAGTTTCATAACTTATATTTTCAGTGTATTCATAAAATATGAATACCATAATTTTCAGGTTTCATTTATTTTTACATAGATAAAATAGGAATATGCTTTCCAATAACTTTCTGTTGTTGTTGTTGTTGTTGTTGTTGTTAAGATAAACCCAAGCTTTCTAATATGATTAATTGTAGTTGGCCTTTTATTATGTCTCCACCCTGTATTTATGGCTTAATTTTTTCCTAGTGTTATTTTAGTTTCCAGACCAAACCTCTTTCTTAACTCTGGACTGGCATTTTGAGTATTCACTCTCCTTGATGCTCTGAACCCCTTTTAACTCAGACCAATGAGAGGTTGCCTGTTTGATCCCTTTTGGTCGGTTCCTTTGGATCTTGGATCTACAGGGGTGGGAAAAAGTAGGTTCATTATTATATTGTACTAAAAATGCAATAATTAATTGATAAATAATAATAATACAAGAATAAACTCACATACTCACAACTGTACATCTACTTTTTCCCACCCTGTGTTTTCTCTTTCCTTTTAATTATAAGCTCTATGAAAGCAGGTACTTATTCTATCTTATTTATTGTTGTATCTAAACTTTTATTATAACATTCAACTATTTATCATATGATTATATGAAGAATGAATGTGTCCTCTTACAAATACTACAAGGGCATTTTTGTCTAAGTGATAAGTTATCAAGATAATGGTTTATATTGCTTATTAACTTTACATGCCTATTGTTTTTTTTTTCTTTTTTACCAAAACCAAAATTGTACATTGGTAGTTTTAGAAACAATCAAAGGCTTCATTATTTAAAAATTTACATAGCCAAAATGTCAACTATAACGTGTTAAATAAAAATAGTAAGTTCCAAAAAAGAGGCTAAATGTATAAGCTAAATACCTTCTAAAACATCTTTACTACACCTAGAAAGATTATAGGGAAAGTAAGTTTATTGAAATAGTTTTCATTGATTAAAGTAGAACACCAGTTAAAACAACTAGTGAAATATTATCACTTTAGATATTTATGCAGAATATCATTTTATAAATAACAATAGATTTGGGTTCACTTATATGTTAATGAGTTGTCCCATTAGCATTTTGCTATGCTTCAGTATTTACTACCTTTGCAAAACTATATCCACCATTAATAGAAATCAAATCTAAGGCTCCTGTTAAATGATGTTTTGAATTTTCATATTTATTATTTATGTCTAGTCTTTAAACCTTTTATTTATATAATATTGAAGAAGTGGAATGTAATTTTTCAAATATACAAAGTAATTTGGGATGAGTAATTATAACTATGAAGTCTAAATAAAAAGTGAACTGAACTCAGAACTATAAAAATTCACTCTTTTATGGTACTGTACCTTTTGTGGGCTTTACACTGAGTTTGTACATCTTTCCCTCTCTCCGCCCCCCCCCCTTTTTTTTTAACTTCAGTTCCCTATGTTTTAAGATGATGTTCTCACTCTGGATTTTTAATTTATTCATTTAATATTATTTACCAAATCATTCTTTCTTTGTAGATCTAGAAACACCAGTTTTTAAAAATAAATAATTAGGTGCTATATTTACATTTTAAATGTTTAAATTCTAGGAATAATTTAAATTCTAAAAATAGAGTGTTAAGTTCTATCACTACAATAAATTCTGAGATTTTATTCCTAAAGATTTTTGTACTTTGTTTTCTTTCCATTCTCCTAAGGAATTACTATTCACATTAAGCAAATGTTGCAGTATAGTTTTGGTAACCTAGGTTACTAAAATGAAAAAAAGACACTGTTAAAAGTCATCAGTTGCCTCAGACTGCACCTGCAATATATACATATAGACTACTTCTGTTTTCCAAAAAGAAAAAAATTTAAGCAACTATAGAAATAAGTCCCATTAGCAATTATTTTGCTGAAGAGAAAACCACATTGAGTATGAACAATAGCATAACTGTAGGCTTGGAAAAGGTCAAGAACACCTCAGCCTCACTCCCGTTTGACAGAGTTGGCATACTAAATTTGTTCAGTGTGACTGTAATGTGGCAAGCAGAATTTTTCCTTTCCCACAATTGTGAGTGTATTAACTATTTGATATTCATACCCGGAGTGCTTAAAGTTATAAAACAATACCACTTCTGATAAAATAGAATAAGATCTCCATAGTTGATGGCAACCTTGCAATGAGCATCATGCCAAACTCTAGAATTCTAAGAAGCCAATAGCAAATGAAAGAGGCACCCCTGGTGACACCCTGGCATGTGCCAGTCAGTTTGATTGAGGTGCTGGGTGGAAGCAATAAGTAGTGCAAACTACTTCCTAGCCAGTCGCACTGTGGAGAGGAGTAGTGGTAGGGAGAGAAGGAAATCCTGACATCTCTCTTCAGTGGGCCTTCATTTTCATTCCTCTCATAATTGTCAACCACATGTGATTTCTCTGGTCAGTTGTTTCGAGTGATATTAATAGTTGTCAATGAGAGACTGCCTTATCCATCTTGATTTGAGTTCCAAGTCAACATATATATATACCATTTGTTGGCATAAAAAACTCAAATGCTTTTCGTCAATCCATTTATAAAAAGTATTGATGATACATTTTCCTGTTTAGGCTGTGACTTGATAAAATAAATAAAATAAAAACCTATGGAATCTTATGAAAAGAGCTAATATGTTCTCAACAGGGAAGTAATAAAACAAAATTACAGGTCCGGGGACTTAACCATCATACATTTAGCTAACATCTGTTTCTGAAAATAATATGGTTTTTTTGGACATAAAGATATTTTCCCTTTAAGAAATATAATGGTAGAATCAGAAAATTAGTGTGGAAGATAGCTGTGCATCATGAAACAATATAAGAATAAAAATCTGTGTTTTAAATTGTATTTATGGGTATTGGCTCATTGTAATCAGAAAACAATCATTACAGTCCTGAAGTAAACTTGAAAATTTAAACAACCAAGGTTCCAATTCTGAATTGTAAAATAAGTGGGTCTTCAAATAAATTGGTTCAAGTACACTTTGGGTGGGAGAAGAGTCTAAGGACAGCCTGGATTTGGAATTAGGTTTTGCCTCATTCTCCTACTTTGATTTTCCTTGTACAAGTTACTGAGCATCAGCTCCCTCATCTGCAAAATGGATTAATGACACACATTCTACTAAACCATTAGAGGTCAGATAGGATTTTATATGAAATGGTCTACCATTATGCCTCTGATTAAATTATTTATAAATGAGAAACACTGAGTAGAATGCTGGGAAAACACAGATCCTATAAAAAAAAAAGGATTATTTTCTAAAACCCCACCCAGCAATGAATTGCATTTTATATCCTATCTGGGATCACATTCATTCTACCACACCTGCATGAAGCTTCCACTAACTAGGGAAACTTAATTGTTCAGAGAAAAATATCACAGTGCTGATGGAAACACTTATGCCATGTAGATACAGCCTTAACTGAACTATCTTCATTATAATCACTAACTTTTCATCTTTCCTATTGTCATTTTCCACTTGGCTATCAGAGCTCAAGTTTGAAAAGATCATGCTGTTAAAAAAAATGTATGGAATCATTGTTTTGGCTGTAGGAAACTAGAAATGTCTTCACCTACTCATTCTGCATTCTAACACATTGATTAATTTTTCAGAAATGTGCTTGATAAAACGGCCACATAAAGTTACTGATTGAAATATTTAATTGCCTTATGAGATTAGCTTAAATAAATAGAAGTCGATGAGCCAAGCTTAATAAACTTAAAATATGTTGTATTTACTCTTCATCGCTTTTCTGAACAGTATTTCCGCTTTCAATAAAAAAGAAAACTCTCAGTTAATTAATTCCTCATACACCACAATAAAATTAATGTTTAGGAGTTAAATACCATAAACTTCCTGAGGCATATTTGCTGATGTGTTCCTGTTTTCAGTTAATGTCACATGTTTCATTGTTTAATGGGGCTATCATGTGGGTCCTATTATCTCTCTCTTGTGGAAAGGCTCCATGTGTCTGGCATTTTAGGAGGCTGCATGCAAATTTCTGGTAACCGCATCAGCTGACACACAGGTCACTGACAGTCAGTGCTGAAACAGTTGCCACATCACAAGCTACACACCACTGACATGGTACGTCTTTATCAAACTGACCAGATAGGAAACATGTGTTGTCGGGGTCGCATCCATAGGTTCTGGCTAAGTAAGCAGCGAGGACAGGTTGTAATCATAGCTCAGGCTTCTGTATTTGTGTGCATGAGATTTATTGTGACCAGCTTTTCCCTTTATCCCATCCTCCACCCCCATCTTATAAATCAGATGTTGGGGACATCTGACTTAGTTATAAATATGTATATTTTAATTTTATATTTCCTTTGTTCCTTTTTATTTTTTTTCCAATTACAGTTTACATTCAATATTATTGTGTATTAGTATCAGGTGTACAGAATAGTTGTTAAATAACCATATATTTTGCGTAACATTCCCCCTGAGATTTTCAGTTCCCACCGAACATCATATGGCAATATTAATGACTATATTTTCCCTGCTGCATTTTACATCCCATGACTATTTTGTAACTACCAACCTGTACTTCTCAATCCCTTCACCTCTTTCAACCAGTCCCCCAACTCCCATCCTTTCCAGCAGCCATCAGTCTGTTTTCTGTATAAATATTTATATTTTTAAAGGATTGCTTTGGCACCTGAACAGCCAATCATTTACATTCCCATCTGAAGGAAGTTATATTGCTGAATTGATAATATGAAATGATTAACAAATAAAAAGAACTGAGTATATAAAACATTCTAGAATTACACGGTGACAACTACCCTCCAGTACTCACAGGAGAAATGTTTCTAGGTCAGTAACACATGTTTTTTTGCTAAAATAGAATCAAAATAATTTTACAAGTTTCATCACTGGATAAAGGGATATAGATATATATGTCTTTATAGTGACAAAGTATCATAAAAAGGTTTAAAAATAAAAGCTTATATTATTTATAAAACATTGATATTTTAAGCATATTGCTCTGTGAGGATAACTGAGCTCTGTTAATAACCATTATTTGATCTAGCCACCCCCCCCCCACACACACACACACACTGCCACCACAAAAGAAAAGCGCACACACAGCAAACAAAAAGTAAAAGCCCTTTCTCTGATAAATTCATCACATTTTATTAGACTGTAACTACATTAATATTTTAACCCACATTATTTGATTTTTAACAGTTAAGAACATAAGAATGCCATTCAATTTTAATATAAATACGTTCAGCTCAGTATTTACATTTTGGCATCATTCCTGTTCTTCACAATGTAAATGTGATAAATTGAAACAGTGCTTAGCTAATGACACTATGAGCTTTCAGTCAAGAGGCCTCAAGATGTGGTATTACCTTATGGATTTGCCCTAGTTTAGCCCCACCCTCAGAATTCTAAGTTCATATTTTTGTTGCCATAACAAACATAAAATCTCATTTCAGTAGTAGATTCACACTAAGATCATCAACCTGAAATGCAAGCCAAGAAGAGCAATGTATGATTGTATTTAAATAAATGTAACTATTAATAACTGGATGGCTCTGTTCTCCAGTATATGTTCTCTTTCACCATAGAAAACTCCCTTAGGAGGCAAACTTCATCCCTAGCTGGAATAGAGCATCCGTCTGTGGATTGAAGAGTCCCTTATTCTATCCAGTCAAGGGCACATGCCTGAGTTAAGGGCTCCATCCTCAGTAGGGGGAGTGCAGAAGGCAGCTGATCAATGATTCTCTCTCAGTTATAAGGTTGATAGGGAAAGTAGGGAAGTGGAAAAAACATTTAATAAAGCAGGATAAGATAGCATTTTGCTTCTAACTCTACAATAAATACATATTGTCCATGAGGACTGAATAGGTCATGTTCTTGGAATATCATGTGGAATCACATATTGTATTTCTTTATTGATTAAGTTGTTACATATGTGTCATCATCCTCCCATTGGCCCCCACATATTGTATTAATTTTACCTAGTTTTCTTGTTCTCTCTCTCTCTCTCTCTCTCTCTCTCTCTCTCTCTCTCTCTCTCTCTCTCTCATTTTTATTGATTTCATCTAAGAAGGGAAAGGGAGAGAAAGACACAGAAACATCAATGATGATAGCAGATCATTGATTAGCTGCCTCCTGCATGCCCCACACTGGAGATTGAGCCCGCAACCCAAGCATGTGCCCTGACAGGGAATTTGTTTCACAGGCCAACACTCAACCACTGAGCCACACTGGTCAGACGGTTTGTTTTCCACAATTTTGGTTTCCATGTCATTGTCTTACATACCTTCTCAGGCCACCATCTTCCCATTCCAATCAGTGAAAAGTACATAAGCAAAGATTACTATAGCTACATATTAAACAGTACCATTTCCCTAATTTATTTTGGCTGTTTTTCAAATAATATATTTAAACATTTCTTAATTCTATTTATATAGTCAGCTCATAATGACCCGTCACATGTTTTATAATATATTAATGATAGCATTTGCTCACTGCAACAATCTCAAATAATGCAGAAGTATAGAAAACAGAAACTAAAATTATCTGCCTATACTCATATACTCCTTTAATGACACTCCCCACAAGTAATTATTGTTAGCAATTTGGCACCTATTTTTCCAGTGCTAGATATAGATATAAATATAAATATGTATTTATATATAAATATGTATATATACCTCTTTATATTTAATTATAGATATGTAAAATGGGGTATTAGCATATCTGTAGGTTATCTGTATCCTGTGATACATATGTATAAAAATCATTATATGTATTACATAATTTATAATGTGTGTGAGAATAAAGAGAATATATTCTATTTATAAATATAAAATAGATTGTGGCCATTTTTCTTCTTTTATATGTTTTACACATAAGTCACACTGCATCATATTTTATTAAGTTGGATGTTGCATATTTTATTTGTGTTTCCTACTAATGTACACTTAGATTTGTCAACAATGTTGACAGTTTTAAGCGCTGTAATGATAAACATTTTGTGTGTACATATTATCCTCAATATATGAATTTAAATTTTATGAATTTGCCCCTTTTTTGACCATTTTTACCTGAGAGAATGCCTCTAAATTCTAATGCTGAGATGGTTAATGAAGGCTTTAAAACATTAAAAACTGACTCCTCCTCCGAGTTAAGCTTTAGATAAGCATCAGTGAGAAGTAACCTGAAACTATTAATTGTCTGAATTTAAGAAATTCTTTCAGAATAAAATTAAACAAGGTATCAGAAGACCTTGGTAATCCCAATCCCATTTCATATTATTCTATGCCCTGGGCTAAGTCATTTTTCTATTTGTGCCTTAGCTTTTAATATTTAAGGTAGCTACACACATTAGTAATGTCTGCCCAGCTCACTTCACAGAATATAAAAATCAGATGGGATGAGTATATGCATTCTAAATATGTTAATTATTGTATAATGAATCTATTATTTATAAAATCTATAAGCCCATTTTGAAAATTTAGAATATGTCATAATGAAAAGGATTTCAGGAATATATTCTAGGTCACTATATTTCTGACCATTTAAGACATTTGCATTATTTGTTTTTCATTTTGGGGGAAGGGAACATTCCATAACATTTGTTAATATCTGGAGGTCTAAAATTCACCATTCTTGTAGAAATCTCTAAGCGAGGAGTCATTTCTAATTTATATCCCATTAGAGGCCCGGTGCATGAAATTTGTGCACTGGGGGTGTCCCTCAGCCCAGCCTGCACCCTCTTCAATCCAGGACTTCTGGTTCTCAACTGCTCGCCTGCCTGCCTTCTTGATTGCCCCCAACCACTTCTTCCAGCCTGATCACTCCCTAACCACTCCCTTGCTAGACTGATTGATGCCTAACTGCTCCCCTGCCAGCCTGATTGCCCCTAACTGTCTTCCCCTGCAGGCTTGGTCACCCCTAACTGCCCTCCCCTCTAGGCCTAGTCATCTATTACTGCCCTCCCCTGTAGGCCTGGTCCCCCCCAACTGCTCTCCTCTGCAGGCTTGGCCCCCGCCCCCCAGCTGCCCTTCCCTGCAGACCTGGTCACCCCCAACTTCCCTCCTCTCCTGGATTCATCACCCCTAACTGCCCTCCCCTGCAGGCTTGATTGCAGCCAACTGCCCTCCCTTGCAGGTCTGGTCCCTCCCAACTGTCCTCCCCTGTTGGCCATTTTTGGCGGCAATCTTGTGACCACATGGGGGCAGCCATCTTGCATGTTGGAGTGACAGTCAATTTGCACATTACTCTTTTATTATATTGGATAGGCTAATTGTTACAGTGGTTTAGGAAGCCTTCTGTTCTCAAACTGCAGATCACAGACTCTGGCTACACTCCAGGAGAAAGGATGTCTATCAAAAACCCCGATAGATGGAAAAGTAGAAAGGCTATAGTGTCAAGAAATGAAATGCTTGCTAAACCTTAATACAAAAAGTGAAAAATAAAAGAGAAATAGTATTTGATTTGGTGTTAAGTAGCTCCTACAAACTTCCTACTTCCTTATACCTGAATCTTTTTTAATGCTTTTCTCTGTATCACTTCCTTACTCATATGAAAAGGATGCAAAATTACGACATAGTAATCTAATATATGGATCTGGACATTGAAGCAGTTCCTTAATTAATGTTTCTCTTTGAGCAGCTTAAAATGAGTTATTATGCAATAGCTTAAATGATGCCTTAGCAATAATGCTGGAATAGAGTAGGAAAAGGAGACTTTTTTTGATTCATTGTCATCTTTTCAAGGATGTTTAAATTTCTTACATAATTAATCCAGATATTTTTACAGGTACTGAAATTCATTCAATTTATGGACAAAGATGCAAAGAAATAATGCTATTATCTTTTATATGTAGAAATGTCTTCCCATTTGGAGAGGTGTTTCTCAAAGAGTTTACTAGCCAACTAGATAACTATTAAATTAAGCAGGATAAAGTTTTCATATGCTATGCAGCATTAAAAGACATAAGTATTTTTTTTTTATTTGCAAAAGTCTCTGACTGAAAAATGTGAGCCTGTGGCAAATCAGTTAAGAATTACCAATTACCTAAAATTTATATTTTAAATACAAACAGAGGCATGGGTACATGGAACAGTCTGACATCTGTCAGAGGGGAGGGGGAAGAAGGGGACTGGAAAAAAAAATCTTTTAAAATAGCTGTATAGTCAAGCAAGAGATGATTTATTAATTTTGCCTTCTCAAATAAAATTCATGTGAATTATTTCTATTGATTATTCTATGAGTTTACTATAAAATATTAGCATTTATCATAAAAATTTAAATAGTAAAGCCATCTTATATTATGTCAGCAAGTCTATAAAGGCATTATAGATTCTGTATTTAGAATCACCTTCACCTTTGCTTGTGTATAACATATTAATTGTTCTGGATCTAAATTAGGTTTTGCAGATGCTTTAGAAGAATTATACATTTAACTACCTGAAATGAGGAATAAAGTATAGCTGAATTTATTGCTACAAAATAGCAAAGTTCATCTTGTTTGGATTTCCACAAGTCTAAAGTGAATTGAACAATCACTATGAAGGACTTTGTTTTTATCATTTGTTTTTATATAAAATATTTTTTTCTAGTAAACACCTTGATAGTGCTAAGGTGCTTTAATGCCATTATAATAGTGGGTTCTTAATCATGAACAGAAATCATGTTAGGTTTTAGAAAATTTCTTATTATTTATTTTTAATATCCAAGGGGATATGAATTGCTTTTAAAATAAAAATTTACAACAGAGATTGATTATGGAATATTATGAAAGAAGCATTCGGTGTATGAAAACATTTTGCAGAAGATACTTTACCTTCTCCATGTTCTTATTTCCTCTTTTCCTCAAACTCTAGGCCTCTTTTTCCATCTTTGTTTCCTGTTCTACCTTTGTGTTACTGATAGTTGATCTAAAACACCATTATTGTTCAAAATATATCCTGTACAAAAGCTAATTTGTTCCTTACTATTATTTGTTTACAGTCTGATTCTTGTGCTAAAACTTGAGCTTTTGACATGGAAAGAATACTCTCCTATGTTTTATAATTTCTGTTAATTTCTGAATTAAACAAATTATTCCTTAACTTATTCAACAACAAACATTTTAACAAACAGAATTATATATTTAACGGAACTGTGTATTAAACAAAAAATCTCTATGCTAGGATTGGGGATTTAAAGATGAGTAAGACTTAATCCATGCCTTTAGGATGCTCCTTGGGAAAAATGGGATATACACAGATGTGATATGATAGACATAGGTATAGAATTTAACAGAACTCAGAGGAAAGGCAATGGATTTAAATCTAGGAGCAGTGGAAGCTGCTAAGAATGATTTATTAGAGTCTAGTTCTTTATATCAAATCCCAAAGGAAGAAAGGCAATTAAACAATCCGAGTAAGTTTTGGGGATGGATGAATACAGAAATAATGCTTCAGGCAATTATAAAAACAAACAAACAAAGCAAACACAGCTTGGAGGAAGTCCAGAAAGCAAAGGTTGAAATAGGGTGTACATGAACCTATAAGCAGTTTGGTTTTGTGAATTAATTATAAGGCAAGGGATGACAAATGAATAGTTTAAGAACATAAAAAGAGACAATTCGAAATATTTATAGACCTTACATGCTGGAGGTACTGAAAAACCACTGAAAGGTTAAAAGCCAGGGTTGAAATCATACTGGCATTTATTCATTCTTCCATTCATCCATCCACCCATCCATCTATCCATCCATCCAACCATTCATTCAAGTTAAGACTTACTTCTCTGGTTCAGTTTTGTTATTTTCAGTCCTTAACACACAAGATACTATAATTAATAAATATTTTAAACTCCAATTACAACCAATGAATATTTATTGTATGCTTGTAATGAGTAACACTTGAAAGCTGAATAGAGAATTAATTTCTTTAGCAGAGGACTGGAGGCAAGGAGACACTTCTGAAGTAGTAAGAAAGGAAAGCCTGGGAGTTGTAAAACAAAGCTTGTGATGGATTGGCCAACATGGTCAAAGGGAGGAAGAAATAAAGGAGATCTTGTGCATATGTTTAAAGACATGATACGCATACATTTTTACCTTTATATTTGAGGACCCCAATTGATTCTAATCAACCTAAATATTTCTTGGTACTATATGAAATAGATACAACTGCAGGCTCATTCATTAAGATATTTCAATCACTCATTGCTCTGATCTTTACTTTTAGGTTCACCCATTCATTCGTTCAGTAAACAGTTATTGAGTATTTACTGTGCAATAGTTATTGCAGCTCTTGGACTTCTCTCATCTTTTTTAATTCTTCTTTTTTATTTAACACCAACCCCTCCTCTGATTTTTTTTCTGCAATGATTTCAGCTCAAATAAAGTTTTCCCTTCATTGGTAATTACTGTCTTTCCTATTCATTTGATTCTAATCCCATGGCTTGCTTCATTTCACTTTCCATAGTTGTATGTCTTATTTTTGTAACTGAAAATATCATGAAGCAAAGACTGTCGCTTTTATTTCTTTATGTCCTCCTCATAGTATTTGACATATGTTAGGTGGCTGTACATTAAATTGAATACATATATCTGTTTTGAAAATGGAAGTATATATTTGCATAATGGTCTAAATATTCTATGATGATTTCTTATTAAAATAGGAATGACTTTAGTACTTAAAGTTAACAAATATTAGTTTCTCACATTTCAAATTAGTAGGAGAATAATAAATTATTTTAAAATTATGTTGAACCCTGGCTGGGTGGCTCAGTTGGTTGAAGGGTCATTCCACATATCAAAAAAGGTTACAAGTTGTGATGTTCAGCTCCCAGTCAGGGCATATGCACCAGTTGTGGGCAGGTTGGTGCCTCAGTTGCCAGGTTGAGTCCCAGGTCAGGGCTCATACAGGAGGCAACCAATTGATGTTCCTCTTTTTCTTTCTCTCTCTCAAATAAGTAAGTAAGTAAATGAATAAATAATTAAACAAACAACAAACAAACAAATATCCTGAACAATTTGATACCTCTTTGTGTAAAAAATAAGCCTAATTTTTTTTTTTAATTTTTCTTCCCATGAATCTTTTCCCCCCATCAAACTGATGATAAAGTCTGTCTTCCAAATCTGTTAGGACTTCTCTTTCCCTTATAATAAGTTTAGGCCATTATCCTTTCCCACTAGATTTTCTGTAGTAGTTGTCACACCTCTATTTGTCTCTGGTCTCCCCTCTTTCGATCAATTATATTCCTTGCCACAGAATTGATCCATGTAAAACAGAAATCAGACTATGTCACTTTCCTGCTTAAAATCTCTCAGTGACTTCACATATCTTGGCTCCTGTGGAGCTTCCACCATCTGAAAGTCAGAGTAGTAAGAGCAGAGTATTTTAAGTACCAGTCTAGAAAAAAAATGATAAAAAAGGGCAATCCTGTCCTAGCTGGGTAGCTTAGTTGGTTAAAGTGTCATCCAGATATTTCAAGGTTGTGGGTTTGAACAGGGTACATACAAGAAGCAACTAATGAATGCATAAGTAAGTGGAACTACAGATATCTACATGGAAGGTAATTTGGTATAGAAAGTAACCATTTTTTTTTATTTTATTGATTATGGTCTCACATAATTGTCCTTATTCCCCCATTCCCATCCCAAACCCCTCCCTAGATATGCCCCCCCTCCCAACCTCCATTGTCCATGGCCACTGGATAGGCCCATATGTATGCACACAAGTCCTTTGGTTGATCTCTTCCCCTTACCCCCATCTTCTTCTTGTGGTCCAGGTGCCCACAATTGTTGCCTGACCTTTCAGTTCATGCCGAGGCTGAAGCACCATGGTGGCTGGTACCACGGATCTCTTGCCCACCCAGTGAGGGGGAGCTGGAAAAGAAACACGGGTTCCCAAAAATATGAGATCAATGCCTGGGCCCCGCCAGCAGGTGAGGGGTTCCTGAGGCAGGTGCTGGGTGTGGAGTCTATGGGGGCATAGGCTACCATAGAATGTAACCATTTTTAAGAGACACTTAAACAAAAAAAAAAAGAGAGAGAGAGAGACACTTAAACCAATAATCTTCCTTGACACTCTTTTCCAAATTCAGTGCTTCTTTTCTTGAGGTATCTATAATATCTTCCTCACTCTTCTCTATTCATTGTATCATTGGATTTGTTTTCATGTTTATCCCCCTCACTTGATTCGGAATTGGCTCTAGGGCATGGATTTTGTGCGTGCATGTGTATAGGTTTAATTTCTATATTTCCTAGCACCTAGAGAAGTTAATCTGATATTTGTCAAGGAAGTAACACAAAAATGCACCAACCGACCAAACAAACAAACAAACATGGAAGGCTAATAAGGGAAGGAGTCTTCTTATTTCAATGAAATAATGCCAGAAACTGTCCAGGGCTTTTATGTTAGTTCAGTGGATAAAGGGGTATGTGTGTATGTGTCTTTGACCCTGGGTAAAAACATACTTGCTTTGACAATCTTCCTTAGCCTAAATAAACTTGTTGGAAAATGTTTTCCTTACTCTGTGCTATATAACATGGAAATGAACCCTTCAAAGTGTTGCTGGAAATAATTATTATATAAATGTTCATTAATTAAATGCTAATGCAATTAACATGCTTCCTGAGGGAGTGAGTTATTTAATACTATCTATATCATTTGTATCTATATTTATTGTAAACTACCTAATATTCTGAAAACAATTGACTAATATGCCTCAGTGTGTTTTTCAGCTCTTTGAAAAATTTTAGTTTTGAGCTAGAATTTTCCATACTTAGCTTTGAAATAAGAAGCAAATTAATTTTGGAAAGGCTTAGGGAAAAACTGTTCAAATGGTTAAAACTAGGAAAGAGTAAAAGAAATTACTTTTAACTAGTGAAAGTCAATTTCAATAACTTACACATGGTTGAACTTTAAAAGTCAGAATTTTCCATTATCTACGTTTTACAAAATAAGGCTCTCAGGCAGTATTTACAAAATAAACCTGTTGTAATAGTTTTTAGTACAGTTAATTGAGGGATACCACAAATAGATGACATTATTTATTTCAGTAAAATATTTTTTCCTCAACAGATTCTGAATTTTTCTTTTGATATTAAGAACTACCCTTGACCTTGTTTTTAAAGTTTTATACATTCTTATAATTTAGTTTAGAGCTGACATATGCATGTAACATATTTTTAATTTAATTAAAATTTTAGATATATTGGCCATTTTCACAGTTATTGTATTTGTGTTTACTTAGTAACCTGGGACAAATTTCAATTGAACTGTATATTTTAGGACTGAAAAATTGGTTGAAAGATAAACATGCTTCAAGTTACATATGTTTATATGTAGGATGGAGATGTTTACTATACATGATGCCTTAGACACAAACTTGGAAATTAGATATCCTGCTTATGATTAAATATTTATATTTTGGAAACTATATATGATAATCCTAATATATAAAAACCCTGGTTCCATCACATCCACAACAACTGGAGGCTCGACCAACCAGAAGTCAGTCCAAACCAGCACTGACTGCTATAGCTGCAGGTCCAGTGACCCAGCACTGGCTGCTGAGGGGGCTGTGAATCAGGCCCAGACAGAGGCCTGAAGAGAGAAGCAGGGTCTTATCTGTAGCCTCTGTGGAAGCTGTTGGTCAGCACTTGCCTCTCTCTCTCTCTGGGCCTGGTCAACAGCCATGCCTCCATTTCTCTCCAGTCCTCCACTATGGCTGCTGATCAGCCTCGCCTTTCTGATCAGGCCCCCTTGATAGGTCCAGAGACGCTGACTGGCATAGAAACTGACTAATCAGAACCAAATCTGGGTGAAGTGTGAGGAGCCAATAGCTTCCTAGGAGGCAGAGCTTTTGACATTGAATGGCATAGAAACTAACCAATCAGAACCAAATTGGACAGCAGAGGCAGGCAGTTGGGGGCGAGATCAGGCCTGCAGGGGCGAGTATTTGGGGCCAATCAGGCGAGCAGGGGAGGGCAGTTGGGGGTTATCGGTCTGGCAGGTGAGCAGTTAGGTGTTAATCAAGCTAGCAGGGGCATAGATAGGGAGGAATCAGGTTGGCAGGCAGAAGAGGTGTGAGGCATTCAGGCAGGCAGGCAGGCAGGTGAGCGGTTAGGAGCCAGCAGTTCTGGATTGTGTCCAAATTCCAATTTAGACCCGATTCCTGTGGGATAGGGCCTAAACTAGAGGCCAGATATCCCTGAGGGGTCTCAGATTGGAGAGAGTTCAGGCTGGGCTGAGGGACACCTCCTCCTCCCCGATAGTGCACAAATTTCATGCACTAGGCCTCTAGTAGATATATAATAGCTAGAATAGTCTTTTTAATTCCCACTGCCAGTCTTGTTTTCTCCAATTCACAAACTCAAAAACATTTATATGCGGCTGTATGTGGCAAACTTTTAAAAAAGTTTTTATTGATTTTTAGATAGGAGGAAGGAAGAGGAATAGACAGATGAAAACATTGATGAAAGCAAAACATAGATTGGCTATCTCCTTAACGCCTTCCTACTGGGAATTGAGCCTACAACCCGCACATGTACCCTGACCAGAATTGAATCAGGGACCCCCTGGTTCATGGCTGGACTCAACAACTAGGGCACACCGGCCAGACTAGCAAACATTTTGTATTAATTTTCTAGGAATTCCATAACAAAATATCACAAACTGGATGGCTTAAACCACAGAATTTGTTTTCTCACAGTTTTGGAGGCTAAAATATTTCATTCAAAGACCACTATCCTTGATTTATAGATGTTGGTCTTTCCCTCTGTCTTCACATGGTTATCCTTCTGTCTTTGTTGTTTGTATCCTAAACTCTTCTTCATATAAAGAAATCAGTCTATTTGAATTGGAGCCCACACTTAGAACCTATTTAACTCTAATTATCTTTTAAAGACCTTATCTCCAAATATAGTCACATTCTGAGATACTGAGGGGTAAGACTTCAAGATATAAAATTTGAGAAGGAAAAAATTCAGCCCATAACATATATGTAAAAATATTTAGCCCGTACAAATATTTCATATACACATTCATACCTATGTACCTGTATACATACATATATACAATATGACATGTGCATAAATATACACACCCACACAGTTTACCCATGAGCAAGACAGGGATTAGGACCCTTGATGCCAGGCAGTTGAAAATTCTTATGTGACTTTTGACTCCCCCAAAACTTAATTTACCTTGGTATCCATGAAAGATTGGTTTTAACATGCCTTGTGGATACCAAAATCCACAGACACTCAAGTCTACTATATAAAATGGCATAGATCAATGTATACAATCAGCCCTTTGCATCTTCTAACTCCCAAACAGGTATTTACTAAAAAAATACACAGACAAGTGGACCTGCACAGTTTAAACCCTCTTGTTCAAGGTTCAACTGTATATATATATATCCAAAGTAATGATAATTATATTAATTTTATTAAATATACATTAATGAATTTAGGAAATGAAGAAACATAAGATTCTCATATATGCATTTTTAATTAGTTATGGAATAGCCCAGGTTTTAACCAAAATGAGCCTCAAATGTAGTATAATACTTTGTTATTCACAATTAGATGCTAGTAATTTGCAAGTGCTCAAAACACCTATGTGGATGTTTGCTATCAACCCAAATTTATGAGTTAGTCTTTATCCCTGGGTTCCAGGATCATGTTTAAGACCTCTTACCTCCTAATTTCTCTAATGATACCTGTTGAAACTTCATTTTATATGCATTGCTGTTTCATATCCAGATACCCTGAAGTCTGAAGTATATAAAGTTTCCCAACTCCCTGCCTTCAGTCTCTTTTCCCTCTATTCTGTCACCTATCACTTAATCTGTTTTTCTCTCTATTTCTTCAGCATGTCCTAGTAAAACTTGGACACATTTCACCTAAAACATTTCTCCTCCCTTCCAACTTGCAAATATTTGAAGGCCAAGCTCACCATTGTTTTTACCTTTATTCTGTAAAGAGAAAAGTTTTCCCTTAACACCTATATGTTCACTGATAGTCACTACTGCTTAAATAAACACTTAATTAGAAAAGATAGCTGTGTTTTAGAGACCAAGCTTTATTGTGTTTTGTTTTATTGTTGTTGTTGTTTTTGTCTCCCACAGTGCTAAGCAAATGTCTGGTCACATGGTAGATGTTATAAGTGCTTATTAATTGATTAATTCACAACAGGGAAAGTAAATTAAATGAAATGAATTATCACTGTGAAGAGCACCAAAGCCTCTATACTTCTGCTGTAGTTAATTTTAAGATTATATTCATTAAGTGAAAATTATAAATGAATTATATTTTAAGTACTTAAATTGTCAAAACTAATAACTGTATTATAATGTTTATTTTAGGCTTGTATAAATACAAATTCAGCATTTAAACATCTAAAATTCCCTTTACTTAATAAAATATTATGTTTTTTAGATTAAATATTAAAAATATCAAATGTAAGTAAATTCCTATTATGTAACATCAGTCACACCCCCTTATCATTGTTTCTTTTTAAAAATATATAGATATATTATTGATTTTTTTTACAGAGAGGAAGGGAGATAGATAGTTAGGAACATCGATGAGAGAGAAACATTTACCAGCTGCCTCCTACACACCCCGTACTGGGGATGTGCCCACAACCAAGGTACATGCCCTTGACTGGAATCAAACCTGGGACCTTTCAGTCCACAGACCGATGCTCTATCTGAGCCAAACCGGTTTCAGCTGTTTATTTCTTATTTACTGGTTCTTTCTCTTTGGCATAGAACCATGCTATAATTTTTATAACTATGTGCCTTTTAAATTCAGTTTTATTGATCATACATCCTTCATAAGCTACTGCAGAACACCTCATTGCAACTGTTAACTTCAGCCTTTCTCAAATGAATACATATCACATGCGGCTCTTATTAAAATTTTAATCCTAACTCAAAGCTTATATCCTTGCTACTTTAACAAGTTATCTCAAAACTTAGTGGTTGCACATCTGGTGTGGCTCAGTGGTTGAACATCTACCTATGAACCAGGAGTCACAGTTCGATTCCCAGTCAGGGTACATGCCTGGGTTGTGGGCTTGATCCCCAGCGTGGGGCAATTAGGAGGCAGCCGATCCTGATGATTCTCTCCATCTCCCTTCCTCTCTGAAATCAATAAAAAATATTTAAAAAGCAAACAACTTAGTGGCTTAAAACAACAAACATTTATTTGAACATAGCTGTGCTAGCTACCTCTGGCTCAGGATCTTTCTCATAGCTGCAGTCAAGGTCTTGGTCAGGACTGTGGTCATCTTCAGGCTGACTTGGGGAGGAATCCACTTCCAAGCTCCCTCCCTTGGCTGCTGGTGTGCCTCCTGTCTTTGCTTGCTGTTGGTCCAAG